>NW_017804839.1:290166-290632 GCF_001891065.2 Hippocampus comes
GAATGGGAATGCAGACATAGTGGCGCTGAACATCGGCCGACCGAGCTTTTTGTCCCACAGGCTCATTGTCGACTCGTCCTTCGACTTGTACATGCCGGCTAATCCCCCTCCTTGTCTTTAATTTCTGACTGCAACTCGAATATTACTTTTGTAGAAATAACAGTAGACACCCCCCTCCAATGTCCTTAGAACCACGTAAACAAACACAAAAACACAATCACACACAGCAACAAAACGATTAGTTGAGGAGCTAGCAACATCTTAACTGACCTTGCGAAATGTTATAAATAACTCAACAGAGTGCGACAAATACTCTGTGAAAGGTTCCGCGAGATAATTTTTGTTTTATAAATCACCCAATTCTATAATTTCACGTCGGTTTCAGCACGCCGAAAGATATTTGAGCAGCCTGCAAGTCAGCTAGCTCTAGAGCAAGTTTGTAGGAGGCAAACAGGCTATGTCGTAA
>NW_017804840.1:0-3604 GCF_001891065.2 Hippocampus comes
GTACACTTGGCTTTTGAGTACTCTCTAGTTTCTTACCGTTCTCCTGAATGAGCTCACTAGTCCGAGGTTGCCTCATGTCATAATCTGTATTTGGATCTGTCTCATTTGTCTGTGTCTGTTTCTCAACAGCTGCCTTGTTCACAAACTTCACAAGCCTGTGTTTTAATACTCTGTTTGCGTCTGGATTATATACCAGGTAGGCTGGGCTATATTTATCAAACCCCACAAAAAGTCCTTGGTCACATTTAGAATCCAGCTTTCCTTTGTCGTGTTTGTATGTGTAACATGTAGATCCAAGTTTTTGCAGTTTGGATACATTCAGTTTCTTTCCGGTTAACATCTGATAGGGGGTCTGCCCTGTACGCCTGCTAAAGCATCTGTTGCGACCATGCGCTGCCATTTGTACTGCATAATGCCAAAGCTCTCTTGGTATCTTGCTTTCAACTAGCATACAGTTTCCCATCTCAAAAAGAGTACACCAGCCCCTCTGTCCCATTCTGGTGGGGTGAATAGGGAGCTGATGTCTCATGTCTAATTTTGTTTTCCCTCATCAATGTTTGGAAATCATTACTTTTGTACTCTGTTCCCCCATCTGACCTCATACGCTTCACATTCCCATAGGGGGTTACATCTGCAAGAAACTTCTCCGTCGCTCGTACCGTGTCACTTTTCTTCTTAAGAAAATAAACAGACATTGTACCCGAGTAATCATCGGTGAATGATACTGCATATTTGTGACCATCAATAGATTCAGTATTCATAGGACCCGCAAGGTCGGTGTGCACCAGCTCTAGGGGAGCCTTAGCTCTGGTATCAGGGTTCCTGTTCCAACTCTGAGTGAACTTTCCCTTAATACACACCTCGCACTCTTGTTCAGGTTTACATGCTTTACCTTTAATCTGCATGCCATCAACCACATTCTGCAATGTAAGGATATCATCATAATTGCAGTGGCCTAATATCTCGTGCCATTTCTGAATGTCGTGACATGTATTACATTTGTCATTAGGCTCACTCTCAGTATGCAAATAATACAACTTGCCATACACATGAATATCATATTTTGTACCTCCTTTAGTAATCAGTTTGTATTTTGTTCCTCCTTTAGTAATCAGTTCGTCTTCGTCTTCTTTAAATACAACTGTAGCTCCGCTGGTGGTCGCCTTCTTCACGGAGAAAATATCCTGGGGGTATGAAGGAATGTAGAGAGCATCCCTCAGCGTCACTTTGTGTCTCAGTCCTTTGTTGTCTATCAGCGAAACCTCAGCATTCCCCCTCCTCTGTGCGACCCCGCTGCATCGTGTGCCGTCCGCCAGCTCCACACTGTGTTTTTCGGGCCTGAACGTGCTGTCGAAATCCTTAAACATGGTCACGTCTGTGATGATGTGAGAAGTGGCCCCCGTGTCCACCATCAGCCCTATCTCCCGGATGCTGGCGTCCAACCGCTCCCTGCACCCGGTGTCGCTGTTCCTCATCTTGAACACGTTGTCGGTGTCACCATCTTCTGAAACTTTACTGGCGTCATCTCGTCTGTTCTTATTGTCCTTGTTCCTACGCCTACATGTGTCGTCTTTGTGTGTGTCGCTTTTACAACGACTGCACCAAGTTTTCTGTCGACATTCTTTTGCTCTGTGGCCTTTAATCACACACTTGAAACACACCATATCGGTGTCATCCTTTATCCGTTCACGGGTGCTGGTCTTTGTTTGTCGCCGTCCATTTCGACCCTGGGCCTGTGCCTTCATCACACCGTCACCTGACTCAGTGTTTAATTTCTCAGTTGCTTCATAACTTCGTAGTTTAGTCTTGAAATCTGCAAACTTGATTTGATCATCTGAGTGTGCCACATGTATTGCGAATGGTTTAAAACTCTCTGGTAGTCCTTTTAGAACCATGGCAACAAGTAGTCCATCTCCCATCGTCTCACCTGCATTCCGCAGTGCTGTGATGGCGCTCTCAGCTCTGATAATATAATCTGTAATACTTTCATCGTTCCCCTTTTGAAGCGACGTAAGCGTGGTGTACAGATTTATTATTCGTGGTGTTCCTTTCCCGGCATAATACTCTCTTAGTATCTTCAGAGACTTTCTTCCATCATCAGGCGCATCCCTCATAATTAGTGAGAGGCTTTTGTCATCTAACATTTTATATTAATTCAGCATAAGCGTCGGCATTTTTCTGTGCGTCAGTCGCTCTTTCGGGGCTTGTCACCGGCTCTCCTAGCACAGTCTTCTGCAGTCCCAATAAATGAAAATGTCCGAGCATTTTTGTTTTCCATATTTCGTACATAGCTTCATCTCCGTCGAATGCCAGTCAGAGTGGCCTGCTTGCCGCTCCTTGATCTCGATCCATTTTGCTGTAGCGCTAACTCCGCTCTTTTAGCCAGTTAGCGATGGCCACGTTAGCTCACCGCTTCTCTACAGTTGGATCCACTGGCTTCTCTTTTATCTCCCAAACATCAGCTGCATCTCCTGGGCCCAGAACCTGTTGAGATGCGGCGCGCTTTGTTCGGAACGCGTTTGGGAGAATGATGACGAGAGATGAATTTTCTTGTTTCGCTCAAACTCGTGGCATGTTTATTTGCCGACTGCACAGAGAGGAGCCGCTTCTCATCACCACTGAACAGGAAGTAAGAAAGTTTTCGCGCCAAGTACAGACCGGATATGGCGTAGTAATTTGGGTTGCCAGATCCATTCAAAATAAAGAACACATCACATCATTAAAGGAATGAGGATACAAGATATTGTTTCTTAACAGAGTGAATTAGGTTATATGTTCTATGTTCTGTGGGTAATTCTGTACATATATGTAATTATCTTGTTGTAGTCTGGTAGCTAGTGGTTCAATGAAAATTGCCAACAGCGATGGAGAGAGTGGCCATCCCTGTCTAGTGCCATTGAAAGAGTGAGTTGTTGTGAAATTAACCCATTAGTGCCCAGTCAGCAAAGGCATCTGGCCCGGATTCGGCATGAAGCCGGCACAGCTGGCCTTGTGTCGTGGCCTACAACTACAGCAACTACAATAAAACCCAGCAGTAATAAAAGATTAATTCGTCGCTTTTCGTTTTCAACAAAGAGAGTGTCGCTAAAATGATTAGAAGTCGTCTCCAGTTCAATTTAGAACATAATGAGAATTGAAAGTGCTCCCACGGATGCCGACACTAAAAGATCGGTAATTGGCTTATTTCGATGTCAATCTAACAGGAACACAGGCTCAGACAGATCACCCAATCTGATGCTGAAAAACTGAGCCTCCGGTACCCGCCCACTGCCTACCAGGCCCAGAGAGGCCGAGCGCCCGTGGGCGGGACAAATACCAGCTTGTATCCAATGACTTGTCTCCGTTCAACGCATTGGGACAATCAACCATGTGAATCTCGAGACGCTTGGCGTCCTAGTAGTCCACGCTCAGCGCACGCTCTGTGTCCACTGTTTAAAGCCCAGCGAAGCTGCGGGACTGAATGAGAAGGGAGTCGTGTCGTACCCAGTAAGAAGAAGATGATTCGGAACAAAAGTTGAGCACGTTGAAGCGCATATTTTGTTAATGACATGTACACACAATGAAATTTACATTCATATATTTGATCACTTATTCTTTGACATTT
>NW_017804840.1:5248-11989 GCF_001891065.2 Hippocampus comes
TGAATTAAGGCTGATATCAGGAACCTGTTCTGGCCCAGAGTAGGGCCGGATATGGTTATACAATGCGGCTCAGATCCGGGCCGAATGCGGCCCGGATCATGGATGCCAGACCCGGGCCACTGCAGGACCGTCATTCATTGCGGTATGTGGGCCGAGTGTCGTGCCGTGTCCGCGCCAGAGCTGGGCCAGACCAATTTTGCTGACTGGGTGTTAACTGTGGCTGCTGGTGATGCACATCATGCCCTAATTTAGTTCATGAGTGACTCTGTATGAATCCAAATCTTTGTTAAGTTTCAAACAAGAATTTCCTATGAAAGCTATCATATGCTTTCTGCTCGTCTTGGGAGAATATTGGTTTTTCATTTCCGCTTGTTTGATAGCTGCATTAAGTTGAACCTTTGTGTGTGTTATGGGATGACTGCCTTCCTTTTCATGAAACCAGTTTGCTCTGATTGGATGATGGATGGAATGACCTCTTCGATTCTGTTTGTCAGTGCCTTGCTGATGATTTTTTATGTCTGTATTAATTAAAGAGGATGATAACTAGACGGCAGAGTGGGATCTTTGTAAGGTATTAAGCAGGGTAATTAAAACAGTCCATAGTGGGAGGTATTGTGTTAGTTGTGAGGATTTCATCAATCATTCAAAAAAAAAAAAATAGAGGAGAGACGGAATTCCATAATTGTTGATATAACTCCGCAGGAAAGTCACGTTGCTTGGCATTTCATGGAGAGCATTACAGGAATCATCGAAGGTTAAAGGCTGATCGGTTTGTTCCCAAATCCATTGGGGTAGATTGATATTGTTCAAAAATCTATAAGTATCTTCATATTTGGGTTATGAGGTGCAGTCTGCAAATCCTAATAATAGTTCTCAATGACATTGTTAACTTTTGTGTTGTGATGCGACTCCCTTGCTGAGACCTTTATCATTCCAGTGTTTGTCTTGTCTTTATTTTACGAGTTTTACCAGGTGTGCCATGGACTTATTACTTAGTTGTGATTAATTCAGTCAAGAAAAAAAAAAAATTGTTTATTTGTTTGTTGAAAAGGTCCTTTACTTCCATTTTGTGTTTCTGGAACTCGTATTAATGCTTTTAGGGAGATTGGTGGCATGGAGGTTGTCGCCTTCTTGAGTTTTCTTTTCTAATTTTGATTCCAGAACAGCACAGGTGTCAACCTCATGGTCCCGGGGCCAATTCTGGCCCACCACATTTTATGTGGTCCGCGAAAAAACCAATCATGTGTGTTAACTTGCATGACCCTTGCCAAAATGTGTACCAAATAGTCAATTTGTCATGTGTACGAAATTAGGTTGACATTTTGCAGTCATTTTGTTACCCTGTTTGGACTCACTTGAACAATAACTGAATTATTATAGTTGACTGATTTCAAAATTAGTAATCGATTAATTTGTTTTTGACAAGTAATAATGCGATGAGACAATTTTTTGTGCATTCACTGTCATAACGGGGAAGACGTAATTCCAAAGTGGCCCACGACAAAATTGAGCATGACAACCCAGCAGTACAGCATATTTCCGTGTTTTGTATGATGCCAACAGCGGTTTTCTCATCTTATCTTAAATAGTTGTTTGTCTACTCGTGCCCTGCGATTGGCTGACAACCAGTTCAGGGTGTAACCTGCCTACTGCCCAAAGACAGCTGGGATTGCCTCCAGCACCCCAGCGACACTCGTGAGAATAAGCCGGTCAGACAATGGACGGATGTATGACAAAAATCCCTGAAGCAGCTTGCAAGAGCAGTGTTGCGGATGTGTTCATGTTCATGAATGACTCTTCAAGTAACTGTCAAATTCCTGATCTTCAAGCAGTGATATGTTGAATCTCCATCTGGTAGAGGCGTGGGGGATGGCTTTTTGTATGTTGTGCAAGTGGAACTGCAGAGTGGTCACTTATTATTATTGGTTGGATTTGTCTTTCATATAGGTCAGAGTATTGAGAGTTGCTTGTGAGAAAATAATAAATTTTGGAATATGTGTGATCAATTCTTTAAAAAATGTGTGTCTTCTCTGTCAGTGTGGTAGTCTCCAACCCTCACCAAGGTCACAATCCTCCTTATATTGTTTTAGGACAGCAGTTGACTGAGGTAATCTGGTACTTTCTGAAGTGTTGGATTTGTCTAATGTCTGGGTTGTGTTACGTTGAAAAGTCTCCGAGCAAGGTTGTGAAGAGTATGGAAAAATCGATGAAGGAAGGCAAGGGTCATCATAGTTTGGGTCAGAAAGATTTGCTATTGTGAAGAGGATGTAGTTAATGGATATGTTTATAATGATTTGTGGTCCCTGCAGATGTAAGACTGAATTATTGTGATGAAAGGTTACCTTGTTGTTCTTCATAATTGCCACTTCTCGTTGTCTTGAGCTGTAATCTGTAGTCAAAATATGTGGGGAAATGTGTACATTTTAAAACATTGCTTCTAAGATCTGTTAAATGACTTTCTTGCAATAAAAATGTCTGGGTGTAATCTGAGAACATGGCCACTGACTTTTGACATCTTTCTATTGATAAATGAAGTTCGTGAGTAAAATTCCTAAAATTAAAAATGCCACATGGGGCAAGCGTGTGGAATGGGAGTCTGGAAATTATAATAATTGATGAATAACAGCAGGGGTGTTCACACGGCACACATTTGCTGCGGCGCTGCACCGATGTATTTTGTTGCGATATATTTTACACCGGAGCAAATTTTGTGGAGCGGTCACACGTACAAAGCCCTTGAGCGTATTAGCACCGGCGCAGTGTCGGTGCAGCTCCACTTGTGTTCACATGGCAGTTTCTGCAGCGGAGCAAAACAACAGAAAACAAATGAGCTGTCGTGTTGGTTCTTTTTAAAACGTATACACAACTCAAGCAACTACCGTACAGGCACGTCCTTCTCCTTCTCGGTCTCCGTGCCTTCTGCTCGAGAGTGACCGCCCCCGAAAACATAAATCAACGATGACTTCAATGACACTCAGAAAAGCAAAAATGTAATCCGCCAAACAGAAAAATCAAGAGAGGAAATCACAAAATAAATTCTATGGGGCACGGGGGGTTGTGAACACACAACAAAGGAACAAACTACACAAACAACTCCGAGACAGTCCAGTCTCCTACAAAAGGAAAGATGACGTTTGGGGACTATTCCCCCCCACCGCGTTCTAGTTGAGATGGTATAACCCAAGAGGTGCTAGCTACTCTTACCAGCCATGTCTTGTGTCTTGTTATTAAACAAACACATGACGGAAGTCCGACAGAGCACGAAAGCAAGGCATTCTCGCCGTACGTAATCAACTCTTCTCATGCGTAACGAGGCTACTCCCCCCTCGCAAACAAGCATTTGCTCCGGAGCAAATTGTAGCGTTCACACGTACCATTTTACATCAGTGCTGCCCCACAAACGAGCATTTGCTCTGGAGCAAATTTTTAAACCACCTACTGAGGTGGATCAAATTTGCTTCGGTGTAAGCTGTTTTACGGGGCTATGCTGGAGCAAATTTGCACATGTGAACGCTCTACTGGCGCAGTGCCGGCGTAGCGCTGGAGCAAATCTTGCCGTGTGAACACCCCTAGCATCTTTTTTTTTTTATGCATCTAAAACAATGCTGTCTGATATTTTACAGATGCATACACAGATGAAGACTTGATGCTTTACTGGAAAAGCGGTGATGAGTCCCTAAGTACGGATGATCGGATTTCATTATCACAGTTCCTCATCCAGAAGTTCCACACTACATCTCGTTTGGCCTTCTACAGCAGCACAGGTACAGTGGTTGAAGAATATTGTAATAGCACAAAAAATCCAAATGAGTCTTTCAGTAACTCGAATGGATCTTAGAACAGATTTTTTTCCACCATGACCTGCATGATACTCTTGTGTTTGTTTTGTTTGTAGCTTATTTGATACAGTCACACCACACGGCAAACGCTAAAATATCAGCCGTAACTGATTATTAATTAATCACACGAGGTGTTATTTCTGATCCGCTTTATCTTCACAAGGGCCGCGGGGGTGTTGGAGCCTATCCCGGCTGTCTTCAGGCAGTTTCTCCGTGTGTTCACGCAGGCGAACAAAATGCTCCACATTTTTGTTTCGAAGTGAAGGGTGTTTTGTTTGGAGATGGCGTTTAAGCTTACTTGGGGCCAAGCGCTGTTGAAGAGCCTTTCACCACATACCAAGCACAATGGAGTCAATGCCGTTGCATCTCTGGTCAAAGTCAATCCAAATGAAAGATAGCTTTCATTGTATTGCCTCACGCTAGAAACTTTGCTCGACGTCTTTGCTTTCTTTTGTCCTCCACTCATACTAGGACCTTCATCTTGGTCCGGATTTTGTCCAGGGTCCAGTTCAGAGTCAGTATTTTTCCTCTTCAAAAACCCTTTCACAGTCATCCTGCATCCAGGCGTCACTAATTAGCTTGTATCTAAGGACGAAGCAATTAGCTAGCTGCTACAGTGAAATTCCTCTACAACGAAACCTACATGGGCGAAAATACCCCCTAGTGTGAAAAAATCTTAATGCATTAACACCATTCCCACTTTCCTGCCCCACATACAATGAAAAAAAAACCCTGTTGCGTTCTACGAAATCTTTTTCTCTACTCTTGCCTCGTGACGAGATTCACTACAACGAAGTCTAATCCAACAGCGACCTCTACTGCTTCGTTCGGAAACGGCAACAGCAACCACCACACTGGTTTACACATGCGCAGTAGTCCAGGAAGTATTTGTTATTGTTAGTTTCAGACGCAGCAAGAACGTTGCATTGCTAAAATGGCTACAAAACGGACCTTTAGATGTCAAGCAGCTAAGACAAGAAGAGCTCTGACGCTGGAAGAGAGGGTAAAAGTGATCAAAATGAAAGACAGAGGAAGCAAAATAAAAGACATTATCCAACAAATTGATGTAAGTGAAAGTGAATGCTGATCGTAAATTCCCAATTTCTTTCTCCACTGACTAAATGAAGTGTCAAATAAGTGTATGCTCATACTTACGCACTATTGCAGGGGTGGCCAACCCGCGGCTCGCGAGCCGCATGCGTCTCTTTGACTGGTTCAATGCGGCTCCCGGGCTTTCACACGACAAGCGTCGAAAACGCCTCGGCAGTGGCGATGCCATTCGAACGAAGGCGCTAACTACATGGATCATACTATGTCAGCCTATCATCAATCCCGTTACTTGATTGACATAGCCTCCTGAGTACCAGGAGGAAGAACAGCTTGTTCCCCGATGCCCGTTCCTCCTGTAGCTGTGAAAGTCTTGCCTTGGTAGACCAAAAAATCCAAAACTAGACCAGTTGGCGCAGCCAAGACAAATACCTTCAGTCCAGTTGGGTTTGGTTTGCCCGGTACATACTGGCGCACTGGGCATCGACCAGTAAAAGGAACCATTTGCTCATCAATGCACAATTTTCCTGTTCTTGGCAGACTCAGACATCCTTGCCTTACTTTGCTCAAGAGAAAGCCTGATTCTCCACAAGAGATCACTTGTTTTTTTCTTCATCTGAAACATCAAGGTCGTTGACGAGCTTGATGGAGTTTCGCAATTTGTAAAACCGA
Source organism: Hippocampus comes (assembly GCF_001891065.2). Lineage (NCBI taxonomy): Eukaryota > Metazoa > Chordata > Actinopteri > Syngnathiformes > Syngnathidae > Hippocampus > Hippocampus comes. Next base: position 10,807 of record NW_017804840.1, read on the forward strand.
TTTTTGGTCATGGATTCCGCCACAATTTCGACTCTCGTACTTGAGGCCCAATACATTTGAATGTTTGGATATCCTAGACAGCCCATGTAAATAGAATTCCCAAAGAATGTCTTCAGTTCTTCAGGTGTGGTATTTAACGTTGCTTCAGACACAAGTACTTCACGCTGATTTGTGTACAGGGCCATTTCTTCAAACACAGATTCATCAATGTATTGCTTAAAATAATCCACCGGGGTCCAGTTTTGGCGTGTCATAGCAGCATCATGTCATCTTCATCAGACAACTCAATGTCTGAGTTTCCATCAACAATCCGCAGTAAAATTCCCTCTGCTTCTGAGAATGACTCCCATTCTTGTCATTTGGGAAAAAAAGAGCAAAATGGATGAAATAACTTCAAATGTCCACTACAGAGGACATTTTTTAAACACTTGAATACTAGGCTCAAATACACTTAAAAGAACTCAAACAACACTTTAACGTGTTCATAAGAGTCTTATAAATAAAATGCTAACAGCATTTCAAGACAAAATGTGTTTGATAAAAAGTATTAAATAGTTACTTTTCCTCTTCCCATAAAAAGTGCTTGCACTGAGGAAAGCCATTTTCTTCTACTGTGAAGTCAAGGTAACAAAGCCACACCCCCTACAAATTTGGTATCATTGGAAAGCACTGAATGTCCTCTTTAGAGCTCAAAAGGAGTTAATGCAATTGGATGCACTGGGTGGGAGATATTTAGGTTTAGAAATGTCCTCTACAGAGGACAAATTTGAACTCCTGGTAGTCAGGGGGTTAAAGGGCAACCAATCAGATGACTGCATCACCGCTCATGCACAAACAATGGCGCTAAGCTAGTCAGTGAATTAGCTCTGATTTTGAGGCAGGGGTGCCCAATACGTCGATCAGAATCGACCGGGAGCCAGCGAACTGGTCCCAAGTCGACCGCAAGGGGTGGGAGGAGGAAATGGGTGGGAAAAAAAAAGATTTTTTTTGTTTGTATCTTTAGCTTTTGTTACTTTTCGGCCTGTTCCGACTGTTGCTCATCGTGGGTGCGTGCATATGTGCACGAGTGCACTGGTGGGCACCCACGTGAGTGCGTGTGTGCGAGCGTGTGTGTGTGCGTGTGTGTGTGTGTGTGTGTGTGTGTGTGTGTGTGTGTGTGGGTGTGTGTGTGTGTGTGTGCGTG
>NW_017804840.1:12003-13691 GCF_001891065.2 Hippocampus comes
GTGTGTGATGTGTGTGTTTACATCTGAGATCAAATTTGCTACAATGAAAAAAACCCTGTTGTAAAAAATTTCTTGCTGCAAACATGATTTCGTTGTAGAGGTGTTTCACTGTACTGCTACCAACCGGTATGGAAGAGTACCACACGATTACTCTTCCAGGGGATAGACTGCACAGGCATACAAATTGGATACATTTCCCACGGCACACCTGACAGTATCTCACACCAGTGTTCTGCGGAGGCGTTTGAAAAACACTGATTTAGTCTTCAATCAGCGTATCATGCATGTTTTTGGAATGTGGGAGGAAACTGGAGTACCCAGAGAAAACCCACATTGGCACGGGGATAACATGCAAAACTCCACACAGGAAGGCCAGAGCTGGAATCAAAGCTCTGCAATGTGAGCTCGACATGCTAACCACTGGACTACCGGGCCGCCTTACCTGGTCAGGGGTGCCCATTACATCGATCGTGATCGACCAGTAGATCGCGGACTGGTCCCAAGTCGATCGCGTGGGGTGTAGAGGAGAAAAAAAACAAACCACAATTCACCGAGGGCACGGGCAAAGAATAGGAATCTCGAGGGCCGAACTTTGCATGTCCTGCCCTTGCCTGTGTTGGTTTTCTCCAGGTACTCCAATTTCCTTCCACATTCCAAAAACATGCATGGCAGGTTAATGGAACACTCTAAATTGTCCCTAGGTGTGAGTGTGAGCACGGATGGTTGTTCATATCTGTGTGCCATGCGATTGGCTGGCAACCGGTTCAGGGTGTCCCCCACCTGCTGCTCTAAGACAGCTGGGATAGACTCCAGCACGCCTGCGACCCTCGTGACTATAAGCGGATCAGATCATGGATGCATCTATATTTATGTAGTGTGGATCTGTGTTTTTTTCCCTTTAGTAATATCCTCAAATGTCTGAAATGCTCTTCTTTTGATGCCACACATCAGCCTCTTTCCAATCAATGCCTGCTTGGAAGGGAGACTACACAGACAATCATCTATGAATCATGTACCAACACATAATAGTAGAACACTAAGGAATAAGTTTCTATGTTGTCTTACCTGTACAAACTGCTGAGCTGTTATGTTATGTGTTTTCAGGCTGGTACAATCGCCTCTACATCAACTTCACGCTGAGACGCCACATCTTCTTCTTTCTGCTGCAGACATATTTTCCTGCCACACTCATGGTCATGCTGTCATGGGTGTCCTTTTGGATTGACCGCCGGGCTGTGCCAGCGAGAGTTTCCCTGGGTAAAAGCAACATCCTTTTGAGTTGGAATCCTCAATAGGGTCAATCAAGAGCTTGCAAGCTAGCTGGTAACTAGTTTGTGGGTAGCTTGTCAAAGGGAATATATGTGTGTGGTCGTGTTTTCAATGTCAACTTAATTTGGGAGAATGACCAGTTCTACCCCTTAGCCCTCTCTTTACTCCTTAGTTATGCACGCTCATGTCTGGTGACCGGCAGTGGTGTTTTATGAGGAAGAAAAAAAAATTTTGGCCTGCAAGCATACGTGGGAACTTGCCCAACCAGTCTACATGTGTTTTGTGGACTTGGAGAAGGCATTTGACCGTGTCCCTCGGGGAGTTCTGTGGGGGGTGCTTCGGGAGTATGGGGTACCGAGCCCCCTGATACGGGCTGTTCGGTCCCTATACTGCCGATGTCAGAGTTTGGTTCGCATTGC
>NW_017804840.1:14002-15709 GCF_001891065.2 Hippocampus comes
GTAGATCGCGGACTGGTCCCAAGTCGATCGCGTGGGGTGTAGAGGAGAAAAAAAACAAACCACAATTCACCGAGGGCACGGGCAAAGAATAGGAATCTCGAGGGCCGAACTTTGCATGTCCTGCCCTTGCCTGTGTTGGTTTTCTCCAGGTACTCCAATTTCCTTCCACATTCCAAAAACATGCATGGCAGGTTAATGGAACACTCTAAATTGTCCCTAGGTGTGAGTGTGAGCACGGATGGTTGTTCATATCTGTGTGCCATGCGATTGGCTGGCAACCGGTTCAGGGTGTCCCCCACCTGCTGCTCTAAGACAGCTGGGATAGACTCCAGCACGCCTGCGACCCTCGTGACTATAAGCGGATCAGATCATGGATGCATCTATATTTATGTAGTGTGGATCTGTGTTTTTTTCCCTTTAGTAATATCCTCAAATGTCTGAAATGCTCTTCTTTTGATGCCACACATCAGCCTCTTTCCAATCAATGCCTGCTTGGAAGGGAGACTACACAGACAATCATCTATGAATCATGTACCAACACATAATAGTAGAACACTAAGGAATAAGTTTCTATGTTGTCTTACCTGTACAAACTGCTGAGCTGTTATGTTATGTGTTTTCAGGCTGGTACAATCGCCTCTACATCAACTTCACGCTGAGACGCCACATCTTCTTCTTTCTGCTGCAGACATATTTTCCTGCCACACTCATGGTCATGCTGTCATGGGTGTCCTTTTGGATTGACCGCCGGGCTGTGCCAGCGAGAGTTTCCCTGGGTAAAAGCAACATCCTTTTGAGTTGGAATCCTCAATAGGGTCAATCAAGAGCTTGCAAGCTAGCTGGTAACTAGTTTGTGGGTAGCTTGTCAAAGGGAATATATGTGTGTGGTCGTGTTTTCAATGTCAACTTAATTTGGGAGAATGACCAGTTCTACCCCTTAGCCCTCTCTTTACTCCTTAGTTATGCACGCTCATGTCTGGTGACCGGCAGTGGTGTTTTATGAGGAAGAAAAAAAAATTTTGGCCTGCAAGCATACGTGGGAACTTGCCCAACCAGTCTACATGTGTTTTGTGGACTTGGAGAAGGCATTTGACCGTGTCCCTCGGGGAGTTCTGTGGGGGGTGCTTCGGGAGTATGGGGTACCGAGCCCCCTGATACGGGCTGTTCGGTCCCTATACTGCCGATGTCAGAGTTTGGTTCGCATTGCCGGCAATAAGTCGGAATCGTTTCCAGTGAGGGTTGGACTCCGCCAAGGCTGTCCTTTGTCGCCAATTCTGTTCATCACCTTTATGGACAGAATTTCTAGGCACAGCCGAAGCGTTGAGGGGGTCCGTTTTGGGGTCCTCAGTATTGCATCTCTGCTTTTTGCGGATGATGTGGTACTGTTGGCAACTTCAAGCAGGGCTCTCCAACTCTCACTGGAGCGTTTCGCAGCCGAGTGTGAAGCGGTTGGGATGAGGATCAGCACCTCCAAATCTGAAACCATGGTCCTCAGTCGGAAAAGGGTGGAGTGCCCTCTCCGGGTCGGGGAGGAGATCTTGCCCCAAGTGGAGGAATTTAAGTATCTTGGGCTCTTGTTCACGAGTGAGGGCAGGAGGGAGCGAGAGATCGACAGGCGGATCGGTGCAGCGTCTGCTGTGATGCAGACGTTGTATCGGTCTGTCATGGTGAAGAAGGAGCTGAGCGAAAGGGCAAAGCTCTCAATTT
>NW_017804840.1:15890-18384 GCF_001891065.2 Hippocampus comes
CTCCCAGCGGGCATGGGAACTCCTCGGGATCCGCCAGGAAGAGCTTGAAGAAGTGGCTGGGGAGAGGGAAGTCTGGGCTTCCCTCCTAAAGCTGCTGCCCCCGCGACCCGACCCCGGATAAGCGGTGGAAAATGGATGGATGGATGGGCCTGCAAGCAGGGTCTTCATAAAGGATACTCCTGAATCCTAATGACATTGCTTTATCTATTGGAATTTGCAGTTGTTTTTGAGGTGGATTAATATCAGAGATTTTTTTTTTCAGGGGCGGAGGGCTCCTATGAACCTGCAACGCTATTAAGTGCCCATATGCAAGGGATTTGTGTTACATTGTACAGTACTTGCAGTATCTAAAATCGGGTAATTGATTTGTCATTAATATGAGGATGGTTCATTTCAGAAGTGGGGGATAAAAATTGTTCAGGAGTAAACACATTTATGAGCAGATTATAATCCTCTTCGACTCAAAAAAAAAAAAAAGGCAACATGAAAGATGGTGCCGGCACGAGTGCCTGGGTTACGTGCGCCCTAGCATTGTCTTAGTTTTTGTAATATTTGTTCTTTTTTGGCGACCCCTATGCCACTTACTTGAGAGAAGACTTGCTCAGCATTAGGGAGTCTACTGTCTGTTTTTTTTCACCAACACACGCAAACCCACAAGGTTTGTGTGTCAGAGTTAACAGCTCGTGGGGCGGGTGCACTGTACGGAGCATGGAAACGCTTCCGGGAGAGGGGGAAGCGAGCCAGCGCGCTAGGCAAACATGGATTTCGATCCTCGCTCCCAACGATCCAGCTTGCCAATCTACGGTCTCTATCAAACATGATCGATGAACTTCTTCTTCTCACAAGGACCAACAAAACCTTACACGTTCTGCCGCGCTCTGCATCACCGAAACCTGGTTAGACGACTGCCACCCGGACACCATGCTGCACCTACCTGGCTTCCACCTCCTCCGAGCTGATCGTGAAATCAAAAGGTGGTGGAATATGTTTCTATGTCAACGAAGAATGGTGCACTGATGTTACGAAGCTCAATGCACACTGCAACCAGACTTGGAGTCGCTGTTTCTAAACTGTACGACATTCTACTCACCATGTGAGTTCTCCTCCTTTGTACTCGTGTTTACATCCCATCGCAAGCGAACGCTACAAACGCTAGCTGACCACGTTAACAAACTCGAGCGAAATTATCCAGAGTCACCCTATGTCATTTTGGGTGATTTTAATAGAGCACAACTAAACCCTGAACGTCCCGGATATAAGCAGCACATTGATTGTTTCACTAGAAAAGGCAACATTCTGGACCATTGCTCCATGACACTTAAAGATGCGTACCAATCTGTTGCCCACACAGCACTGGGCTTTTGTGACCACTGTTAAATACACTTAATCCCTACAGACAGACACAGACACAAATGTTTAAAACTGTTGTCAAGACTGTGAAGAGATGGACCGATGAAACAAAGCTGTCACTACAAGAATGCTTGGACTGCACCGACTGGGACATCTTTGAAACTTCAACTGGCAGCCTGGATGAATACACAGACACTGTAAAATCATACATCAGTTTCTGTGTGTACCAACAAAGTCCTTCCGCTCCTTCAAACACAACAAGCGATGGTTCTTTGCCAAAGTCAGGAAACTTAGAAGGGAGAAAGAAGGCCGCGTTTATAAGTGGAGATAGGGAACTGTACAAACACGCCCAAAACCAAATTAAGGAAATTAACATTGCAAAGACAAGCTGAACATACTGTTTTATGCTCACGGCTCTGCATCTGTGTGGAATGGCCTAAAAGCAGTTACAAACTACTGGACACAATCCCCCCAAGCAGTGAACAAGAAGGGACTGGCTGATGAACTAAACATGTTTTTCTCCAGATTTCTTAAAGGACATCTTCACTTCCTATACCTGCCCACAGCCACCAGAAACTACCTTTTCCACATCCCAGACCTCATTCCCTGCCATGGAGATCCACAAACAGGACGTGAGACGGCTCTTCAAGAAGCAGAAGATCAAGAAAGCTGCAGGGTTCGATAAGGTGTCCCATTCCTGCCTGAAAGTCCAGCTTGCGCTGGTCTTCACACAGAGGCTAAGATCAAGGCGGCTCGGAAAGATGTGAGTCAAGATCTCTGCAACTGTGTGAGGTCTCATCCTGCTTCAAACAGTCCACCATCATCCCAATCCCCAAGAAACAAGTAATATCGGAAAAGGACGGCGATCTCTCTCTCTCTCTCTCTCTCTCTCTCTCAGGTGTCCCATTCCTGCCTGAAAGTCCAGCTTGCGCTGGTCTTCACACAGAGGCTAAGATCAAGGCGGCTCGGAAAGATGTGAGTCAAGATCTCTGCAACTGTGTGAGGTCTCATCCTGCTTCAAACAGTCCACCATCATCCCAATCCCCAAGAAACAAGTAATATCGGAAAAGGACGGCGATCTCTCTCTCTCTCTCTCTCTCTCTCTCTCTCTCTCTCTCTCTCTCTCTCTCTCTGTCTCTCTCTC
>NW_017804840.1:21095-44788 GCF_001891065.2 Hippocampus comes
CACACACACACACACACACACACACACATACCAGTGGAGGATGCTGGTCTGTCAAGGAGGGGAAGCTCAATTTCGGCCTACATCATCAAATGTGTCCATTTATTTATTCGTGAATTCTCCTCTCCGTTCCTTTTCAAAAAAAAATGAAAAGGATGCCGTCACCATAAGATCGGTGATTGGCTCATTTCTCTGTCAATCAAAAAGAGATTCAGCCTCAGACAGATCATCCAATCATCATGCAGAAAAGCTGAGCATACGGGCCAGCCGATAAACACCCACTGTCCGTAGACTCCCAGACGCTGAGCGTCTGATGGGCGGGACAAAACCAGCATTTATCCAATGATTCGTCTCGTTTCAATGCATTGGGACAACCTACACTGAACTCTCTCGACGCCCAGCGTCCGCGCTGTCGACGTTCAGCGTCTACACAGTTGAAAGCACAGCGAATCTGCGGGAATGAATGACAAGAGAGTCGCGTCGTAACCAGTAATAAGAAGCTGATTCGGAACATAGGTTGAGCACGTTGTAGCGCATATTTAGTCAATGACATGTCCACACAATTGTCCGTACACACATATTTGATCACTTACTTTTTGACATTTTAGGGGAAGCTGAGCTTACAGAAAATGCAGGTTCCAATTATGATGTTTGTGCTCTTCACACGGTACAAAAATCTGTCCCTTGCTCCCAGTGTCAGGTCTCCCACTAAGGTAGGCAATGGTTATTTCTCACAAACTCAGTCTTTTCTTGTATCTAGTTAAGTTTTCTGTCATGATCATGTTTGGGTCTGTTTTTTTTTTTTGTTTTTCTTTTTTGTGCACCCTGAGATGAAATACATGTCTGGTTTCAGTTGAGCTGTAGCAACCATGGTGACAGCTTCGAGATAGCGACGGGTGACAGGTATCATATTTTTCAAACCACTTGGCCCACCATATTATTAGATGTAACATCAGTGAATGGGTCTATTTTTAAACATTTTCATTCATTTTCATACATAAGGCGCATCGGGTCATAAGGTGCATTACTTGGTGGCAAGAGACTGGACAATGGCCCACCTCAGTCATTTGACTTCCTGGACGCATGGTGAGACGATGTGTTTTATTTGTTTCTGCATCTCATGCACATGTGGTAATGCATTTTACTTGGTTATTAATAAACTGTTTGATAGAGTGTCTCATGAGAAGATCCTGCATATGCTCACTTTCACGTCCGGCAGGCAATCAGACCCTTAAGACAAACACAAAGAGAGACTAGGAGTCAAGCAGAGTTGTCTTTTCTCGCGAGGAGAACGAACAAAGAGTGTAACAGTTCTTTGTGCCGTTACAGTCTCGGGACAGCTCTGAAGAAACTGCGCTCACTTTTTATTCTCTTTAGGGAGTTTTACAAAGGGGTGGAGGAAACATACAGACAATACATTCCTGAGTGGTTAGAGGGGTCATACTGAAGGTCAGCGATTTGTGATTGCAGTTGTTGATACTCCACAGGCGCGACGTCCTTGAGGCTGGTATCTTTATTTCAGAGGCTGCGAACAGAAACCATCTGGTCGCGTCAGCATGATAAACTGCTTTGATTTGCCTACCGTTTACTTTCCAATTTGCTTTGTACTTAAATGAAGTCATTGTAGGGTGGCAGTAGTAACCTGATTATATATGGAAAAGCAGAGAGCGATAAGCTATTTACAATTAATCTTACACTTACTTTATTGGCATGGCTGGAAAACGTCTTGATTGGTTCAAGGTATACTGTATGTCTTTGGGCAGAAAAAGTAATCTGACGAGAAATTCAGAATTAATTGACCAACATTTGGTGTGGGTCTGTACTTGGCCATACTGTGATTTCTTTATTCAGATTCAGAAAACTTTATTCATCCCCAGGGGGTAATTGGACTTAACAGGCACGCTTTGCACAAGAAACATGAAAAACAAAGACGAACATGGGATACAGTGCGAAGGGCCTGTCGGTAATCGCCGTAAGTACAGCGCCCCGAGATCTTAGATGAGAAAAGTAAACACTAGGGAAGGAGGGGATAAAAAAAACATGCTCGAACTATCCTCTTCTGAGGATAATTTAAGTCTAGGAGAAAAAAATTCCCTGCACATCAAGCATATGACAGTTGCAACAAGACACAAGACATAACGTGATGAGGGGGGGGCGGATGGATGAAGCATGGTACCTTTATGAATAAACCATTCGTCACAAGGTGTAGTAATGCTAATGTTAACTGTTGGTAGAACTAATCGATGACGTGTGTTAAATTCTTTCGTCAAATTGATCGTAGATTATACATGCATCGTCTTGGGAAGAGGATGTCAAGCCACATCAACACTTACCTGTATTAATTTCTCTGCTGTATTCCTTCACTGGCGCCGATCAGCCAAATCCTCATTTACTTTCCGAAGCGAGAATTCCAACTTCACCATGTTGTCGCCAATCGTACGGAGACACCCCAAAACCGCGTCCATATTGCGGTTGAGCTCAGTCACCGCTTGAGTCTGTGTATTGGACATTCGCGCCAGACCATCCAGAATGACCGGCAGCTTCTTCACTTCCAATAAAGCTGCTCCCATCGGTTGAATTTTGCGATAGAACAGGAAACTGCTAACACCAAACAGCAGCATACCTGTTATCAGAAGGCCAATAATGTAGATGTCTTCCACATCCTCAACGGACAGTATTGACAGGCACACCATTCTCCACTTGCTCCATGGATCAAGGGCGTATCCGGCAGCAAATGTCCCCGAGGGGCAAGTAGGCTCCCCACTGCCTGCTCTTCTCGTCGAGAAAATTTTGTCGATTGCATCGAGGGACCAGCCACCAATTCCATGGTTAGTTCTGAGGGTGAAAGTACGATAGGAGGCTAGGAAAGTTAGACACAGACAGCACGTAGACTGAGAGGCGAGCAAGGAGAGGGTGGGGTAGGACGGGGAGCTGAGCAGAAAAGCGTCCGCCTTCGTCGAGAGCCAGCAAGAAAGCTTTATGCGAAGCTCTTTATATATGATGCCAAACTTTACGGCTATTTCAGTCATAATGATGATGTCAATGACTTAAATCCAGTCAGATTTGGACACAGTTTATCAGCAGGCTAGTGACAAACAATTGGAAATAGTAGTTGAAAAATTATTTGTTGTGAATTACGGCTACGCTAACCCAACATTGGATTTACAGGTGGGTGGCATTACAGTCAGTGGTAATGTCGTTTTTGACTCACGGTTGTTCGACAATAACAGAGAGACTTCGTAAAGTTTAATTTTATATTTGCTGTTTTTTGTTTTTTTTTCGTTGTTAGACCTGGATTATAGTACGCAATAGAGGTGTGGTCCTTTCATTTAAAACAAGATATAGACTTAATTGAGAGAGTGCAACACTTACTCACACCTTGACTACCAGGCTTCTCTTTGTACTCCCACTCTGAACGTTGAGCCAAACTTCATCTCAGTCCCAAAGGCATTATCATGTTGTGTTTCACTTGATGATGGTGTACAAGATTATGAACAGTTTTTATTAATCATAAAGGAAAATTATATGAATTTTCATTCGTTATTTGAGGATGCATTGTCAGATTGAAGGTTCAGGTTAACATTCTAAATTGGATCTCAGGAGTTAGTCTTCGCAATGGGGGTAGTACCTTTTATGAAACAATTTTAGTATTGATGATGTTAATCCTCCTACACTGGCAATTTTTTGAAGACGCATGGCTCAACTATCATTTGACGTGGCTTTGGGTTGAGAGTCCGGACAATGGCCCAAACAATATACTTTGCTGTGTCCGTTTAAATGTGTTTTTTTATTTCTTCAAATGCATCAATGATTTTTTTTTTTTTTTAATGCTGCTTGTTGTCTGTGATGTTTTTTGACTGGCTTACAATAAAATGCAAAGTTCCAGTAAACCTCACACACTCAGGGCACAACTGTGTGTTCCTTTTTTGCCAAAGCTTTCAGCTTTCTTTTCAAACCACCTTTTGTGAGCTTTTTTCCCAAAAAGCAGGCACTGGAATTTTTTTGACAAAGTGAAGATTTTTGCCCGTTGTTGTGCTATCCAGGCTGTTTAAATGCATTTTTAAAATCTTTTTTTTAAATTATATAACTTTTACTTGCATACTTTCTGATTAAATAATTTTTTTTTAAGTACTAATGCAGTGGTTCTGAACCCTGTTAGAGGTACCGTACCCAACCAGTTCATATGCACATCCACCGAACCCTTAGTGAAAAATAAAAATATGATTCAAGAAGTGTTCCTTCAGTTTTGCCGGTGCAAGATGAGAGTTACTCAACTTGGCCTGACAAATCATGCAGATAGGACACAGAGTCCCATCATGTTCTGTGATGCATGTGAATCCATGTTGTTCATGTTCATCAGTCACATGTCGACTACTGAGCGAACTAAATTTCCCGCAGCACTGATTGGACAAGCAAAGTAATGTGATCATCTGCAGCCAGCAATGGCCAAGCGGGCGTGTCATAACTAAATGACATATTGAGTCAGGTGTGTCTTAAACTCCATGGCAGAGGCTCCGTCGAACCCCTGAGACTGATTCACCGAACCCCTGGTGTTCGATCGAACCCAGGTTAAGAACCACTGTACTCACAACAAACAAACTCAAAAAAGCAACATATATATCAACATGTGACTACAAGCTCTTCTGCAGTCTCTACTGATTGAATTGACCGATATTTGTCTGAAGATGATAAACTGTTGAATAGAAGTACATTTCTCAGGTCTCTTGAATTAATTAATTTCCGGCAATAGTGAGTCTATGGTCTCCTCCGCTTCAAGGTTTCTGGATCCAATTCAAGATAGCCCATTAGCAAACTTGCACTGTTTGAGCACCTCGCTGAAGCCCTCACAGAGTTTAAGATCACTTTGTGATTGAGCGCAGTCAATAAACTGTTTGAGCTCGTAGGAACAGGCTTGCTGCGGGGTATTTTGCTGCATGTACATGTGTCATAGTTTAATAACCACTGTTTCAGTGGAACGCAAACTGCATAATTTTACAGCGTCTGGCATGCCATCCAATAATATTAAATAACATTAAAATGAATAAGAATCTGCTTTATTTATTTATTTATGAATGAATGAATGAATGAATGAATGAATGAATGAATGAATGAACATGAGGGGCGGCGTTTCAAAACGTGAGGTGTAATGTAATGTTCTGTATCTTGTGTCTAGGCATCACTACTGTGCTAACCATGTCCACCATCATCACTGGTGTGAATGCATCTATGCCTCGAGTATCTTACATCAAGGCAGTGGACATTTACCTCTGGGTCAGCTTTGTCTTCGTCTTCTTATCGGTGTTGGAGTATGCTGCAGTTAACTACCTGTCCACTGTCCAGGACCGTCGGGAACGGAAAATGAGAGAGCGCGCACGATCCCAGGTTGGTTTGTCTCACCCGGTTTGTTTGGCACGATGTGAAAGTGTCATGTCTTAAACATCGTCGCTAATGAAAGGAGAAATCCCCCACTCTCTCGTGCCAACATCGTGGAAAATGAGCAGATATTGAAACAGCTTTATTTAGCCAACATTTTACAGCATGTTTTGGTTATTGACAAACATTATATACCTATGTCTTTTGGTCTGGTTCTCATGGAGATGTGGAACTGTTATTTGGTTTCCAACCTTTTTTTAACAGACAGCTCACAGGTTGGACAAAAGGGCAGACTGCGTGAATAACTTCCGACAATTAGTACACCGAAACAATTGCCCATGTTGAGTTGAAGTCTGTCACAGACAATTCTAAAATGACCGGTAGAACCTGAACTGATGGCCAGTAAATCATAGGGGTGATTTCAAAGACAGACCATCCCATATCTGCATCTAAGATAGCAAGAAGGAGAACCCATCCCAGCACAGGGCAAACATACTTGTAGTCTTTGTCATGAGTTCAAGTATCAAGTACAACTTTATTGTGAAAAGTGCTACGTACAGCACAGATGAAATTTCTTCCCTCACAAGACAACATACAACAAGAGGAGCGGCGGGTGCCCCTGCCGCCATCAAAAGAAAAGTTAACATAAAATGACAAAATAATATAAGACAACACATTAGACACAGACAATCGTGCAATCTTCACCACTTTCCTGCATACACTTTGTTGTCTGAAGCAGTTATAGATGAAAGAGGAGCGAATCAAAGTGTCCTTTTCACCAATGACTGACATTCGTACATTTAGTGTGTGTTGTTTGATGGATAAATGAGAGGATATCTGATGTCTTAACTTTTGTTTTTCACACTTAAGGCTTTGTTTTTTTTTTTGTGATGTTCCGGAATATCTCGAATCTGGAACAGAACCAGTCCCCACAAATGCAGACTGAGACAAGATCAACTACAAAAATACTTTTATCAAAGAACAAAACACAAAACCGTAAAAAGTACAACGTAAAACGCTCGTAACAAGGAACCGGATAATAGCGAGACGAACAAAAGGTGCGTGCAAAGGCAAGAAGGAAATGTTAACACAAACTCTTTTGTCGTGAAAAGACAAGGAAAAGCTAAAAACCGAAAAAACAGAATATCACTATGAATAACGAAAGGAGCGAAGAGCAAAACTAGGAATTACAAATACGAGACTGTGATCGAGAACGTCGAAGGTTTAAAAAAAACAAACAAGTCGTGAGCACTACAGAATTATTCCACAACAAGTGACGGCTTGATAGTCCTTTTAAGCAGGTGAGCGCTGATGATGTGATATCGGTACGACTCTGGAGGAGAAGCCCTCAATGCCACCTAGTGGACATAAACAGACAAAACCATGACACTTTTGATGTTATGCTACGTTATTTTTTTAATTTTTTTTCAAAGAACAAATTGCATTATATTACAGTAGTTATGCAAAAATAAATACTACTTTTAGAATATGGGGTCCTCTCCAAAAAAGTATTTTCGACCCAAAAAACAATCACAGGTAGTTTTATGGACAGTAATCCCTCGTTTATCGCGGTTAACCCTTATATTATGTTAAGGGTCAATTTGACCCATTTCAGTTTTTGCGTTGACCAAAGCACTGGATATCCTTTCTTTTTCTTCATGAAATTTATTGACTTTTCCTCATCTAGGGTCATGAACTGGTGTGTAAAATCTGGACACTCTGATGTGTAGTGGGATGTCTGTGCACAGTTTGAATACAAATATGATGTTGGGGGTCATTTTGACCCAGGCACTTTAATGTGGGCAAGCAGCATTTCAGATCCAAAAGAAACATGTCAAATTGATGAACAGTACTTAGTTTTGACTGCTCAGTGACTGCCAGAGACCCAGGTATGTGTAGAGCAGGAACTTTCTCTCATTTGACTCGTCACTCTTCTCATGTCATTTCTTTGACCAACATACCAAAAATGAGCTCCAGAAAATTTACAGCTGAAGAAGCTTCATCACAGAGTTTGAACGGGGATAGTGATGCAGAGGAAGATATTTCAGAGACAGAGGATCTTTCTGGCAAGTATGGCATCAAAATGTGGGCAGCCTGTGATGCAAAATCTAGTTTTGCATGGAATATGCAAGTGCATACTGGAAAGCTACTTGGAGGAGCATCTGAGAAGATTCAGATGATGCGTGTGGTGCTAAAGATGAGTGAAGGACTGCAAAGTCATAACGTCTTTACAATGTATGGCCTTGGAGATGAAGTTCAGGAGAGAAAGCTGAATATATTGGCAACAGTCAGAAGAAATAAGACCCGGTGAAATTCTGAAGATGCAGGGCAGACCTCTGCATTCCTCAGTTTTTGTTTTCAATGAGAAAGCAGCAGTTGTTTCATACTGCCCAAAGAAAAACAAAAATGTTCGTGTAATGAGCACAATGCACATAGATGCATCACTGAGCATAAGAGAAGACATGAAGCCACAAATGATCCTGGACTTCAACTCCACCAAAGGGGGACTTGACAATCTGACAGCACACATACAACTGCCAGTGCATTACTTTGTAGATAAAACAGTGAAAATCTCAGAAGAGTTAAATGAAAAAAAGAAACGTGACATGGAAAAACTTCAACTAAACCGTTCTTAAATATACTGTTGGGATTAAAAATCTGTTGTCTGTCTCTTTTCTGAATGTTTACATCAGCTTAAACAAAGTTGTTACTGGTGTAACCTGTTTTTTGACTATTTTGTGTAGATTTTTATAGTACGGGTCAAAATGACCCACAACATAATCAACGTGATTTTTTTTCAACATAATATAAGGGTTAATGGGGACGAAAACCACCCGCGACAAACGAAAATCCGCAAAGTAGTGACCAGTAAACATATAAAAAAAAGATAGGTTTTATTTATTTTATTTTTTTAAGTCCGCAAAAAGTCCGCAAACTGTCCACGAGAAGCTGCGAAAGTCACCAGCGAGTCACATAGAGCAACATATACAGTACTGTACTCCATTTTTTTTTTTTTTTTTTCATGAATATGTTTGAAAAATTCCGTGATGCACTGAAGCCGCGATAAACGAACCGCGAAATAGCGAGGGATCACTGCATTTGTTTTGTTCTTTCATGAAATAATTGCTTTTTTTTTCTTTCCTGATAGTCACTGCCCTGCACATGTGGTATTTCCCAGACAAGAACCATGGCAATGTTAGATGGCACCTATAGCGAGGCCGATACCAACAGTCTTGCTGGCTACACCGAAGAGCCAATGGTGCCGGAGGAGGAGCAGGAAGAAATGCACGATGTGTCCGAAAAAACAGAACATATGGTGGTTCACCTGTCAGTGAGCAGTGAATCCACCACCACGAAGAAGAAGAAGAGTCTACGTACCCTAAACATCATCCAAAACACGCATGCCATTGACAAATACTCGCGTATGATTTTTCCAGGGTCGTATATTTTCTTCAATCTTATCTATTGGTCTGTCTACTGCTGAACACACACCCGGTTTAGGGCTGCAGTGATGGAAAATGTCACAAAGACGGAATACAAGCTTCATTAAAATGTTACAATTCCGAACTAATTAAAAGTGACTCTTGGGCCCTATGTTTGGTGCTTAAGATCATGGACAGTGACTGAACACAACATAAATCAGTTACAATGCAATACAATCGACATTGAATTGGTGCTGGATGGCAACTTCTCACACACGCACACACACACACACACACACACACACACACACACACACACACACACACACACACACACACACGTGTATATATAGTGTATATATAGCACACATATTTTTTTGTCATTTGTTTGCTCTTATCTACTCATAATTGTTGGGATTATTTTCTTGTTTTTCATTTTTAGATAAAATTTTCCCATTCTTGGAACAGATTGTCAGAGATAAGTCAGAGGTATATTGTCCTGGAATGTGTAGTGTAGGTGAGTAATTCCTTTTTGTTCTCATGTGATAAAACACAAAGGGATTTTATTTTTCGCGATGAAAGAATTATGAAAGAATTTGTGAAATGAAGTGGATGCAATTATTTCTTGAAACGTGCGGCATATGATGGTTGTAATGATTGATTCGGAAATCTGAAAGAAAGACCGATGTTATTACAATCTATTTGCTCAAATTCTTGTCAATCCTGAATTTCTTCATTTGGATTTATTCTTGGGCGGCCCGGTGGTCGAGTGGTTAGCGCTCACAGTGCAGAGGTGCAGGGTTCAATTCCGGCTCTGGCCTCCCTGTGTGGAGTTTGCATGTTCTCCCGGGCCTGCGTGGGTTTTCTCCGGGTACTCCGGTTTCTTCCCACATTCCAAAAACATGCATGGCAGGTTCATGGGACACTCAAAATTGTCCCAAGGTGTGAGTGTGAGCGCGGATGGCTGGCAACCGGTTCAGGGTGTCGCCCGCCTACTGCGCGAAGACGGCTGGGATATTCTCCAGCGCCCCCCGCGACCCTTGTGAGGATAAGTGGATCAGAAAATGGATGGATGGATGGATGATTTCTGGACAATTCAAGTTAATTTGGGCTGATTCATGACATAAAGTGGCAAAAATCCTTCATTCTTGACCGATTCTTGTCATCTTGTTCTCATTTTATGAAAAATGTTTAATCAATGAGATCTTCTATTTTCACGTATAGGTGGTTTGAGTGTTTTTGGACCAGAGTGTTGTTGATCAACCATTTTAGCCAGTGCATTGCTGCAGATGGGTTGTGATCTGACCAGTAGAAGTTGAGCGATACAGTAAGTATTTCTCATAAGGAATAATATTTGCAGAGTCCAATCTTTTCTTATGACTGAATTTCCTTCTGTGGGAAACAACTACGGTATACAGTCAAATTCCTCTACAACGAAATCATGTTTGCAACAAGAAATATTTCACAACAGGGGTTTTTTTCACTGTAGCAAATTTTATCTCAGATGTAAACACACACACAAAACGTATATTTTACTCTTTATTTTTATTCTAATACTGTACGTAGTGCATAAATATGAGCATACTTATTTGATATTGTTTAACATCAACATATATTTTTTTATATTAATCACTCCACTTTGTCTGTTGTTTTAAAAAAGTCATTTATACTCTTTTTTAAAAAAGGTACCGGTAGTTTCAATATCTACAATTTGATTTCAAATTTTACTTCTATGAAATGCACCTGAAGCATAACAGTACTGTAATGAATAATATGTCTAATGTATACAATACTGTAACACCTTATGAATATGTAATAAATAAATTTGATGATGCAAAACTAGGAAAAAAACAAAAATCGGTTACATTTTTTGGTTATGTTGTAAAGCAACATTCGAATTTTCTATCCATTCATGAAAAAATAAATGATAGAAAATAGATAGATAGATAGATAGATTGATAGATAGATAGAAAAAGTATTGATTTGTTAATTTTTATCTGATTTTAATTGGAATTTAAAATAATGATTTTTGAAATCAAACAATCCTAATCCCAAAGACACTTCATACTGTACAGTACTGTACTCTATAGCCAATGTACAGTTGTGCACAAAGAGAAAAAAAGGGAAAGAAAATGTGAAATTTACGATCAGCATTCACTTTCTCTTACATCAATTTCTTGGATAATGTGTTTTATTTTGCTTCCTCCGTCTTTCATTTTGATCACTTTTACCCTCTCTTCCAGCGTCAGAGCTCTTCTTGTCTTAGCTGCAAATGTCCGTTTTGTAGCCATTTTAGCAATGGAACGAAATACTTCCTGGACTACTGCGCATGTGTCAACTAGTGTGGTGGTTGCTGTTGCAGTTTCGGAGCGGAGCAGTAGAGATCGCTGTTGACTGAGGTTGGATTAGATTTTTGCGGAAGGCTTGTTTTCCTTGTGGTGAATCTCGTCGTGAGGCAAGAGCAGAGAAAAAGATTAGGTATAACGGAACAGGGGGATTTTTCATTGTAGGGGGAGCAGAAAAGTGGGAATGGCTTTCATGCATGAACATTTTTTTCACACTCGGGGGTATTTTCGCCCATATAGGTTTCGTTGTAGAGGAGTTTCACTGTATGTCCCGTATGAACATCCAAGTATGTTAATAACATACATGTGTGACAACACAAGCAACAAAGTGCAACAATACATTGCCCAAAAACTGTTTACAACACAAAAACTGCAGGATACAGTACGGGTATATGAATAAAATATACTCTAACAAAATTTGGACTAATTTCTACGAAATGAGACGAGTAAGAGACCGAGCTTTTCTTTCCACTCACTCACTGTCTCTAACTTGACCTCCCCTCAATCACCACCCAAGACAGCGTTGCTCAGCTGATGTCGTGCAACGAACTTATTGGATTGGATTGCTTTATTGTCATTACACATTCGTGCAACGAAATTATCGTAACAGGCACGCTCTGCACAAGAAACATGAAAAAAACAATGACAAACATGGTATACAGTGCAAAGGGCCTGTCGGTACTCGCTATGTAAAGCGCCCCGAGATCTTAGTACAGGAAAGGAAACCACTAGGGAGGGAGAGGTTTAAAAAAACCATGCTCAAACTATCCTCTTTCTGAGGATAATTTGGGTCTAGGAGAAAAAAAAAACCTAAGCACAGAAACAAGCATATGACAGTTACAACAAGTCACAAGACATAACATGTAATGAGGGGATGGGTGGAAACGGGGTTGGGGGGGCGCCACGCGGCCTGTCCGACCAGCTGCTCAGCCAATCGGCGAGCGCTCCGCAGATCAGGTTCACGTCACGGGGGAAAAACAGGAGGAACGATGAAGACGGTGATTATAAGGATGTGTATGCGTGTGTGATTGTCTGGTTGTGTATGCGTGAACAGGCCGCAGCTGCTTCGTCAAGGTCTGTTCATGAAGACAGTCCTGGCTTATCAGTCCATGGCCGAGAAGGAGGGGGTGATGGTGGGGGCACTAGCTTCCGTGCATACCTTCCATCCAGGGGAAAGGGGTCCAAATAGCGTTGTTTGTTTTGGAGGGACGGCCGCCAACAATTTCAGGTGGCCTTGAGTCCGTGGCTGTATCCCTTCACTGGCGCCGATCAGCCAAATCCTCAATTCCTTTTCGAAGCGAGAATTCCAACTTCTCCATGCTGTTGTCGATCGTACGGAGACGCTCCAGAACCGCAATTGCGGTTGAGCTCAGTCACCGCTTGAGTCTGAGTGTTGGACATTCGCGCTAGACCATCGAGAATGACCGGCAGCTTCTTCACTTCCAATAGGGCTGCTCCCGTCGGTTGGATTTTGCGATAGAACAGGAAACTGCTAACACCAAACTGCAGCATACCTGCAATCAGAAGGCCGATAACGTAGATGTCTTCCCCACTGCCTGCTCTTCTCATCGAGAAAAAAATTTGTCGATTGCATCAAGAGACCAGCCAACCAATTCCATGGTTTGTTTTTTAGGATGAAAAATACGGCGGAGGCTAGGAAAAGACAGCACATAGACTGAGTGGCGAGCAAGGGGGGGGGGGGGCAGGAGCAGGAGCAGAGCAAAAAAGCGTCCGCCTTCGTCGAGAGCCAAGCAGAAAGCAGCCAGCCATGGGACGCTTCGAAGTCCTCGATGCCTATCGTGAGCGCTATGGAACTCGCTTTCACTCTAATTAGCGGTCCAGTTTGCGGAAGATTTTTAGCAAGATAACAGGTAAAGCATTCAAGGAAACATTCGTTGACTCGTCCATCGAGCCACAAGCAATTTACTCTGAGAAGGTAATGTTGAGCATACAGTACACTTTCACAGGTTGTGTTGCGAACAGCAACAATCTCTGCTATACTGTAACCTGGCAGCCTGGGGCCCTTCACCATGGAATCTGCGCTGTACCTCCTCAATCTCAAGTTGTGATAGCAATTGCCGTTTGTGGATGTTGGAACACTGAGCTACTGGTTGTTTCGTGGTCAACCGTGACTGTGGGTTTCGAAGTAACCATTCAGCCAACTCTCTGCATGTAACCCCTCTGACTAGGGTTGCTTGAGTAGTAGCATTCCAACAGAGCCATGTTTTCGCATCTCGCCCATCTCCGCTTTGTTCCAGTAGCCCATTTTTCATCAAGGTGCTCTGTTTCCCCAGCACCTGACGCAGTTTGGCCGGGCGACGTCTGAGCCAGCATGTCATTCGTTTTATTGTCTCTCATCATGGTATGAGGTAGGCAGTAGCGTGAAGGGTCTTGCCCATTCGGATGATGTTATGTGCTCATATTGTCCCAAGCGGGAATCGAACCCTAGTCCCCCGTATGCCAAACCGGTGCCTTACCAACTGAGCTATTCACACACGCACGCACACACACACACGCACACCCACACACACACACACACACCCACACACCCACACACCAACCCCGGCGGGCAGCACGGTCAGCCCGGTAGTCCAGTGGTTAGCGCGTCGTCTTCATAGTGCAGAGGTACCGGGTTCAATTCCAACTCCGGCCTCCCTGTGTGGAGTTTGCATGTTCTCCACGGGCGTTTGTGGGTTTTCTTCGGGTACTCTGGTTTCCTCCCACATTCCAAAAAAAAACATGCATGGCAGGCTGATTGAACACTCTAAATTGTCCCTAGGTGTGAGTGTGGGCGTGGATGGTTGTTTGTCTCGGTGTGCCCTGCGATTGGCTGGCAACTGATTCAAGGTGTCCCCCGCCTACTGCCCGAAGACAGCTGGGATAGGCTCCAGCGACCCCCGCGACCCTAGTGAGGATAAAGCGGTTCGGATAATGAATGAATGAATGAATGAATATACACCAGGGGTCACCAACCTTTTTGAGAGTGAGAGCTACTTCATGTGTCCTGATTGTTGAAGGGCTACCAAATTGATACACATCTGAAATAACATTTGTACAAATTACATTTAATAATATTATAATGTGTTATTTTTCATACTTCATGTTTTTAATTTTCAGGCTCTGATCATCTAAAAGATGTCTCACAATACTGCCCATGTTTGCATTTTTAAATCATAATTTCAACTAGCAAATCACAATCCTAGCACTGGCGGGCTATTGGTGTGGTCCTCACGGGCTACCTGTGTGTATATCAGGGGTCACCAACGTGGTGCCCGCGGGCACCACGTTGGTGACACACACACACACACACACACACACACACACACACACACACACACACACACACACACACACACACACACACACAGCGGCAGTCGTGTCCTCATTGTCTTCCATCTATATACAGTATTATATTTCCAGTGACCGTCCAAGGGTGCACAGTGGTTGACTGGTAAACACGTTGGCCTCACAGTGCCAAGGTGCAGGGTTTGATTCCAGCCCCCGGCCTCCCTGTGTAAGGTTTGCATGTTCTGTCTGTGCCTGTGTGGGTTTCATCCGGGAACTTCGGTTTCCTCCCACATTCACAAACATGCATGGTAGGTTAATGAGACAATTAAAAATCAAACAAAATCAAGAAACACGATGAATTAATAATTTGGTCGTGTTGGAAGATCAGAAGTTTAAAAGTGTTGGAATCACAACAATGCAAATAATTTGAACTCCAAAATGCAACCACACAAGTCAGAGCCTCTAACACACTTTCAATTCACGAGGCAATGGCACCTCCTCGTGTTTGTGCGTGTACAGCACAACGCTAACACTTTATTTCAGGGTGTGTGTACAGGCAGCTGCTCGCTTGGTAACCTCGACAGGTGAGTGAGCAGGCGAGTATTTGTTCATAGGATTTTAGAGGGCGCGAGTCGTATCTCAAGCACGGAGAAGCACGCATCTGT
Organism: Hippocampus comes; assembly: GCF_001891065.2. NCBI lineage: Eukaryota > Metazoa > Chordata > Actinopteri > Syngnathiformes > Syngnathidae > Hippocampus > Hippocampus comes. The sequence continues at coordinate 36,186 of NW_017804840.1, forward strand.
TTTTTGCAAACCATTATTAAGGACTTTCCAGCGCAACGACGTCACACCATTGATAATTCCAGAGTAACTGAAACACCACGTGCACACAATATATTTTCACAGCTAAGATAAATTCATTCATCCATCCATTTTCCAATCCAGTTATCCTCACAAAGGTCGCCAGTGTGCTGGACCCTATCCCAATTATCTTTCGGCAGAAGCCGGGTCTACCCTGAACCTACGGACAATTTCTCGTTTTCCATGGTTGAGGAGAGTCAGCTTTTCGTTTCTTTCTGGCTCTCCTTGGACACAGGTTCTTTTATCTCTCTATAAGGTGGAAGAAGACCCAACACCACGTCGTCTTTTCTGAAGTTTATCACAACGCAACACGAATCGATTCGGGCTCCTGTGAGTCTCAGATTTCATCAGGAAGCTTCGAAGAAATACAGTCTCACGTATATATAGGCATAGTATGTTAATTATGTTAATGAGGGGCGGGCAGTCCTTTCCCTTATGTAAAAATCAGAGACAAAGAAAGGTCATGGCAGTTCGATCTTGGCATTTTGACAAAGTACAGACCACATCTGCTGTGCACAAATTATGAGATTGGAGTTCCTTTCTCAGGGAACTTGACAGCCCTGAGGGGCACAGCAGAGATGGGAGACCAGAAGAAGACACTTGGGGGCTGTTAATCACTCAAGGGGAAATAGGATCTAAACTTCACACTACATTCTTTGTTTTAAGCACTTCAGCACATGTTCAGGACAGAGACTAGTGTCAATAGTTCTCATAGCAAGGTGAAATTCCTCAACACCATCAACTTGCCGTGCATTATTTGGGAACGTGGGAGGAAACCGGAGTGTCACGCAGGCACGGGAGAACATGCGAACTCCACACAGGCCGGCGAGCTAACTGGTGCCGCCTAGAAATGAACTGTGTTCTCAAAACAGTGATTGGCCGGCTCTATTCTAACATCATCTACACTTCCAATTGACACATTCAAAATGGCAATCTGAAACACGTATGTCCCTTGAAATGACTGGCAAACCGTCTTTTCAAGATGGCAGCGTTCATGTCCCCACTTCTTTTCAGATAAATCGAACAACAAGATGCGTGAATCGTCATGGATTCGTGAATTTGTTTATGTTTTTATCTGAAATAATTTAATCTCGGACTCCCCACGGGCTCGACCAATATATTGCGTCAAAAGGTTTTAAACGGGGTTTCGGGAGACGACGACTCGAAATTTAATGCCTGAAATAAAACTTGCTTACCGCCAGGGGACACCACGCCCTTTTGGTGACAATAATTTTAAAGAAAAAATTGGCAGAAAATCCTTAAATTAGTCTTTATCCGAAAGCACGATATGTGAATAATATAAATCCGAGTAACCAGATTCGGGACTGACACTTGGATTTCAACACACACAACACTCACACTGGAATTCTGAAAATGACAAAGGTTGATTTTCTATCTCTACTTAACATACACAAAAGTCACACACGATTCAGTACTGTAGAACCGAAAACTTGACAAATTGTGGATACAAATGACCAAAAAAATATTTTATTTGCCATTATTGATGAGCAGAACTTTACTTATAAACCAAATTATTTTAGCAAAATTCGATATCCATAGATCAAGATTAAAACTTAAAATGATTGCAAACTTTAGATTATAATTTAAATTTGTTCACACTATCTTCTTTGGTGTTTAGTTATTTTATTTATTTATTTTTTTGCCCCTTTGCTAAACTCCCTGCCGTATTTTAAGAAGTTTGTGAATTTGCCTCCGTCTTTATATTTGAATTTTCACCATATTTTGTATCCTTTGTTATTTTCAATACTCATGTCTGCTTTGCAAATTGAACTGAAAAAATGTTCTCGAAAATGTTCTCGTCAATAAAGTTTTATAATTTTTTTTTCGAAAGGAAATCAGTTTGAAAATACCCGGACCTCGCTGATAATTGAACGAAAATCTTGTAGGAAAAAATCCAGCACAATTTGGCGAAGATGTTTTACTGCATACAATGATTATGTAACCATTTGCTGGAAAGATGTCTTACAAATTCATATCTTATTTCGCTGACAACGAAATGATCATACTTTACTCGGTAGCAATTCTGTTTCAATGATAAATACGGCAAACATTTTGAGATTTCATTGTTTTTGTGTTTTACAGAGAGTCAGTGAATGCAGCGTCACCTCCTTTCTTTTTCCAGCCCAGGCGGCGAACGCTTCACTTCCTGTCTGTCTGCCCCAACTTCACAGAGTACAAAATCTCCAACAGGACTGCGTCAATTCACGCCTTGCTGTCAACTGATGAACAGAAGACTGTGAGTATTATTGTTATTATTGTTATTTATCCTGAAATCCATTTTCTAAATCAAGTATCCAGCACGCCTTAGCTACATTTTAATCGGCCTAAACGACACGCAGATAACCATGTTTTTCTCCTGTCTCTGTCCCGCCTGTACCACCTTTTCACAATTAGACGCGATAAATTAAAAGTTAACATTTTCGCATTTAGGTGTCCATATTACTTAATTCCGGTGCTGCTCTACCGGCGAAGATGAATTCTACATTTTTTATTGCTACCTTGTAAACGGAAAAGTTATGTGTTCATCTTATGAACAGTAGCCTATATGGTAATGATACCTAATGTAACAGTTGAAGTGTAGCGTGCAACAAAGCACAAGAAACGGCGCTGGGTGTTTGATTGCACGGGTTAATAAACGTGAACAAATGTAGTTACGTCTTGGTGCGAGTTTGGTGGCTGAGAACGCTGCTGTTTGAAGTCATGTTGACATGTTATAGCGGAATACATACCCGTCGCCTGAGCTCAGGGTTAAGGAGGTGACATGAAATGCATAAGGGGGAGGGGGGGGGTCAATATTATTAATACCCTAACTCAACAGACCGTTTACTTTGCTTCATATATTTGGATATATTCGTGCAACAGTCTTGAATGGCGCCCTTTGCGACATCCGCTGGCAAATTGTATTGTCATCGACAACATTTCCAATATAAATACATCGACCCCCTTATTGAGTACGTTGACGTACTGGATACAATACAGACGTGTTGGATGTGGCAAAGTGAAGGTATTTGTGACAGATGCCACGTTCACTTGGTCGTTGGAGAGGTGTCAAGCAAGAACTGACTGAATCAAAACCAAACCATTGATTTTGATTGTATTAAGCATACATGGCAATTTTCCGCGGATCCGCGGAAATCCGCCGTTTTATTTCTTAAATTGATCATTTTTGTGAATCGTCTAAATCCGTTGAGAAAATTTTAGGGGCGGTCAGGTACCTTATCGTCGAGTTTTCACGAGCTCTCCGGAACAGTCTCTCCGTTTTCCGTTTGTAAACAGCCCTGCGATTGGACGTGTATGAAAGCTTCAACTAATCAGATCACTGAAGGCATTATTTGTTGCGGAAGTCTTAGCTCGATTATAAACAGCCCAGCGATTGGTTAACTACAAGCGATTGGACCAATCAAATTGCATGTAACATATTGTTTTACCTGATTCATGGCGGCCTGTTCGTCTCGCAAATTCATTGTTCTGGGATCGTTTTGAGCGGAATTATGAAATTTTTGACGAAAGATAAGGAGTCTTCAATCCTAGAAATTGACTCAAATGTCAAGAATAAATTCCGATTGGACTGGCTTGACAGAAAAGTCACTGTAAAGGTTAAAATTGGTTCCAAGTTCGACGAAGTTACAGAAGCTCTTGGACAATAAGCTTTGACGTAGCAGGCAAAGCTTATTGTGTGTATTGTAGTGACTTAATTAACTATGGCTCCCGTGGATGCGTGGCACTGACAGATCATGCAACAAAAGTGAAAAAACATGCCGACAAAATCGCCATTCGACGGAGCAATTATTCTTTGGGATCGGCATTTTTCAAACAAACTTAGTCAGCGGATACAACTAAAGACGTTACACGCTGGGGTACTTACTTTGGCTGAACCAAGCAACGAAATCTGCTCCACTGACGCCCCTCGCCGATAGACAGGTACACTCCGAGGTATATACTTTTTTTATTCAAAGATACGAGGATGATATTTTCAATTTTATTTGGTATGCATTTGTAGCAACAGCATGATAACATTTATTTGTTTTGAGTTGCGTTTTATATTCATATTGATAATTCACGTTTTGTCTTGGATAATAAAGCACGGTTAGGCATAATAAATTGTATGCATAATAAATATTCACTATCACTGTATGAGGTAAGAATCAACAGCTTTTTATCACATTTACACAACACTTTATGAATACAAGTCATGAACAAATCTTAAATATGGCAGGGAATGTGTTTACTTTTTTAGTTTTGATTTTGAGCAGCAAATTTGGAGTTACATATTGGTGCTCACCATGAATGCATAGGCAAAATTGCACAAATTTTCACTTGAAAGAATAGTGGCGATCTTGGGATTTTTTTCTGTTCAATTTTCAAACTGTGTAAATTTAATACACTTCATCTTCAGCATGTTTAGTGCCACTTTTGTAAGTAACCACGCCCCCGTCCCGGCCACGCCCCGTCCAGGCCACGCCCCTTCCGCTTTTTTCATCACTCGCCATTGCCATGTATGATTAAGTCTTTCTAACTCAGTTTTACAAATATTATTTGGCGATTTTTATGGCGAATAAAATGGACACATCCAATATGGCGGATATGCTGACATATCACTTTGAACGGGCCACACAGTTCAAGAGGTGTCTGCAGCATAATTGAAAAGAAAAATGAAAAAGGATATCGCTCTTCATTTTATATGATGTTTAATTGGGCACTTTCTGGTCGGTGACGGACTTGTAATGTTACATCTCACCCGGTCCAAGACCCAGAACAATATTTATATGGTAGTCTGACAGCGCGTGAACGACAAAAAAAGTCATGTAGTTTGAGAAGGTCACAACCCTTGCGACTACGCCACCCGCCCACAGCAGGCATTTGTAAAGATTGGATCATCGGATTGAAAAACGGTCTTTTGCTTTATTTGGCAAGCATTCCAATTTGCAACATACACAGAAACCTTAATTCCAGTGAATTTGGGACGTTGTGTTCAACGTAAATAAAAACAGAATACAGTGATTTGCAAATCATGTGCAACCTATATTAAGATACACTACAAAGACACGATATTTCATCTTCAAACTGATCACTTAATTGATTTTAGCAACTAATCATCCATCCATCCATTTTCTGAACCGCTTTATCCTCACAAGGGTCGCGGGTGTGCTGGAGCCTCTCCCAGCTGTCTTCAGGCAGTAGACGGGGTACACCCTGAAGTGTTTGCCAGCCAATTGCAAGGCACACAAATGAACAATCATTTACACTTAGAATCATACCTACGGATTATTTTGAGTGTTCATTAACCTCCCATACATGGTTTTTGGTATGTGGGAGGAAACCGAAGTACTGGAAAACATCCGCAGGCGCGGGGAGAACATGCTAAGGCCAAACAAAAAAGATAGCGTGTTTCAGGTAACATGAAATTTAAGCATAGGGTCGGTAGGTAGAACAAAGTTTTTTTTTTTTTTTTTTCCATCACAAAGGGCTCTCTCACATAAAAATTATTAACAGCTTCTGCCCTCTCGCCATTAACTCCCTAAATAGTGACTCAAATCTAGAGTGGCTCTTTGCATTTTTGCACACCCCTGTGGGACGGCATTACTGCACGGATCATTGTAGCTCCAGCTCCCTACATACTTAAACAATTGTCATTGATCAATATTCCACAGCACCGGACACTTTAAAGAGCTCAAGGACTATCTGCCTAATTGCACATCGAAAGTTATACGACAATTACTGCCACTGGTCACTTAAAAATGGTGCAACGATTAACCTCACCAACAGCACAACTGTCATAGTATTGTATTGCACCACTGATCACTTGAACTCGGCTCGATGACTCTGCACCTTGTCGCACAACTGTCATTGGGTGGTATGACTGCACGATGGTACTTTTACATTACGGAAAGTCTTTCTATATTTTCTATTTATGTCATGGACTGGACCGAATGGTCAGGAGGGCCAGCTCTGTCCTGGGCTGCTCCCTGGACACTCTGGAGGAGGATGTGGGCAACAGGAGGAGCTATTTTCTTAACATTACGGTGCGAGCATGCGACTGTAACACAGAAACGCGGTTTAAACTGTCGTCGGAGATCGCGGCCGCCGCCATGATTCAATGTTGTTGACAGACGACAGGGCAAACGACGCCCGCGCTCAACGTGAATATCGCGAGAGTTTGCACCGATGTAAACCCTCTACACAAAAAATGTAGAGGATTTTTTTGAAAAAAAAAAAATTTACGGTTGGCATTTTCGACGTAGAAATTCTCGGTCGGTCGCGTTACTGGAAACACACTATTTTTTTTCTCCGCCTAATTCCATACAGGAAAGCTGGGGCCGAAATCAAACCCTGCACCTCTGCACTATGAGGCCGACGTGCTAACCAGTTGATGACTGTGCCGCTGCAAATAATCATCACTGCTGGGGTACATTAGTGTAAAAGCTCTTGTATGACTTACACAGGCAGACAGAACAAATTAATGATCTTTGAAGGCAGAATGTACATCATGTGTTTCCCCTTTTTGTGATATTTTTGTATGATTGTGTGCCATGAGAGTTTTCAAATTTAAATTTTGTGCTTTGAGTCAAGGTGGGGAATCACCGAGGGATAGATAGATAATTCATCTCATGAGGTTAAGTAGATTTGCTTGCAAACAATGTTGTCAATACAACCTATGGAATGGGAAAAAGCCAGCAAATTAAGCTTTATAAACTCACCTGCAGTGCACATGCACACCACACGTGCAGGAAAAACAAGTGCATGACACACCCTCCCTGCGGGGAAAAAAAAAAAGATTGGAAGCCGTGCGGCCAAGACATACATCTTGAAATGAAGACAAAAGACTTTTTGAAATATATGATTTCCACTCCATTTAAGTTATAAGTCTGTGTTTCTGATAGTGTTTGTGCCTTGAAGGCCCTAACGGCACTGTCAAATCATCTTGATACATTTTTCAAGAAAATGCCACATTTACAGTACTGACAAGTTAATTCATATGTACTGATGACAAGAAACTCATTCCATCATACCCTGTCGAACATATCCATATCGATTCAAATCTTAATCCCACTGAATTGAACCGAATCGAATCATAACGTACCACTCTAAAATTGCAAGGACTTTAGTAACCCCCCCCCCAAAAAAAAAAGTAGAAAGTCCACACTTTGCATCCTGCCTTTTTGTGTCATAAACCTTTGTTGTAAAATGAGTTGATAATCCCTTTAACACGAAGCAGAGTCAGACTACTCTTGTGGATTTCAGGGCTGGAACTTGATTGGTCATGACTGAGCAGGAGCAGCAGACGTTTATGGAAAGACTGGAAGTGGCACTCTCTTGGATGAAGGATGTGCAGGAGAGGCTGAGGGCAAATGATGACACCCAAGGGCCCTTGAATGCCCTTGAAGCCAGACTCAGAGAGACTGAGGTGAGACCCCTATACATTGTTTGAACCTGCCTCTGGTAGGTATGGGTACTTAAATCGATACACCCGAAACTCAAAAGATCGGTGAGCAGCACCAGATGTCAGTTTCGAGTAGTAGTGTCATCAGGTTTTCAAGCTATGTTCATGCACAGCTTATATCCATGCATATTAGTAGCTACAGCTATTGTGTATGAGGGATTATTCTCCATGGGTGTGTGTCTTTTATCAACCAAAATTAAACACGATTCAGAACCTCCTCCAGAAAATACAAAAGTTAAGTCAGTTATTTTATAAGCATTGCCAGCACCCCAAAGTGGCAAGGGCACTTGATAGCTGCTCGCCACTCTAGTTTCTATTATTTTGAATTGCTATCATTTAAATGTACCGTATTTTCCGCAGTAAAATGTGCACCTAAAAGCCTTCCATTTTCTTAAAAGCTCACAGCGCGCCTTAAAATCCGATGCGCCTCGTGTATGGTCATTACGGTAATATTTCAACCGCAAAATGGCTCGTTGCTCAAGACATGCTTGACAACGCAGAGTTCAAATTTAAGGCGATCGGTTACACAGTTGAACACGGAAATAGAGCAGCGGCAAGAGAGTTCAACGTTAACGAGTTAATGTTATAACTGTTGGTTTAGTGATGGCAATTTTCCGCGGATACGCGGAAATCCGCCGTTTTATTTCTTAAATTGATCATTTTTGTGAATCGTCTAAATCCGTTGAGAAAATTTTAGCGGGGGTCAGGGACCCTATCGTCGAGTTTTCACGAGTTCTCCCGATCAGTCTTTCCATCTTCCAATTGTAAACAGCCCTGCGATTGGACGTGTATGATGTCTTACTTGTTGTGATTGGTCGCTATATCAGCAAATATAAATCACAACCAATCCGTGTTCGCCTTCCTAAACCCCTTTCTCGCGAATGCCGAATGTTATCGAGACTCGCGGCGAAGCTAAAGTGCGTCAGATAGATGCGGCTCTGAAAAACACGTTTCGATGGGACTGGTTGGATAGAAAGCTGACGGTGTCCCCGGTAGGAAACAGTAAAGAGGAACCATTGTGCTTGTGTCGGATTTCGTGAAAAAGCTCGATGTCGCCGGTAAAGCTCTGTGTACAGTGTGTGAC
>NW_017804840.1:44807-53074 GCF_001891065.2 Hippocampus comes
TATATTGTTGTATATACTGTAAATAGACATCCACTTTATATAATAAAATACATTCATAACCCATATATAGTAAACCGTGTGGGACTTCACTATCACTGTATGAGGTAAGAATCAACAGCTTTTTATCACATTTACACAACACTTTATGAATACAACTAATGAACAAATCTTAAATATGGCAGGGAATGTGTTTCCTTTTTTAATTTTGATTTTGAGCAGCAAATTTGGAGTTACATATTGGTGCTCACCTGGAATGCATAAGCAAAATTGCACAAATTTTCACTTGAAAGAATAGTGGCAATCTTGGGATTTTTTTCTGTTCAAGTTTCAAATAGTGTGTAAATTCAATACACTTCATCTTCAGCATGTTTAGTGCCACTTTTGTAAGTAACCATGCCCCCGTCCAGGCCACGCCCCGTCCAGGCCACGCCCCGTCCAGGCCACGACGGTATAATAACTACATATTCTCCACATTAACTTGGACAAGAAGAGACAATATAACCCCACTGCGAGCCTCACTACAATGACTCACCATAAAATTTTGAATTGAACTTAAAATTCTAAGACTGGCACCAATGTTCGGTGTTCAGGTACTACAGTACTTTAACTTATCGCCAGCCCTTTTTTGAGCAGCCAACTCCATAATGCCACTTGTCCTGGAGGATTTTGGTTGTGTTCTGTTGTATGATTGTTATTTTATGTTCAAAGTTCTGTGAAGTGCTTTGTTATAGCTGCAGCTGTTGTAACAGCGCTGTATAACTGAAGGTGGATTCAGTGATAATTTTACAGTTTAACCCCAGCGAGTCCCAGGGACTCGCTGATCAGAAAAGTATGAGTCCCATTATGCATTTAGAGAGTCCCAAATTTCGAATTCTGAAATGGTCGACTTATTCAATTGCATATGATAATAACACAAACAACAACAATATACATTGATAATAGGTTTTTTTCTTACAAACAAATGCTGCAAGAATGTAATTAATTCAGGCATACAAGATTTGCTTAGAAATAGGCTCTGATTTCATCCCATGGTTCAGTCTTTGAGTTCACAAATTCTCTTCTCTTTACTCTGCTTCCAATGATGCAAGGCTTTCTCAAAGTCAATTTATAATCTCAAAAAACTATCCAACTTTAGCTGCTTCCTCTGTGATATCTCCGCAATAAACTGTCGCAACACTTGTTCGCAACGCTTGTTTTAACGTTACACAACTTGGCAATCGTCTGCTTTCCGCGAGGTTGAACGCCGATCTCGCCAATCTCGTCTCGCGAGAAAGGAAATCTCGTCACGCGAGATTACTTAACGCCAGATCAAAACAACAATGACGGCAATTGTCAAACTGCGACACTGTGTTGCTGGAAAAAAAGTTGTACCGTAGATTTTTTTGTTTTGTTTTGACTGAGAAATTTCCTTGCGTCCCAAAAAAACATGCGTCCCGCGGGAAAATTATGCGTCTAGGACGCGGGACGCAGAGGTAACGAGTTGACTGTGGATTGTTTTGTATTTTCATTTTCAAGAAAATCCACCAATCGGAGCATGAAGGTCGTGTGAAGATGGACATGGCACTGGTCGCATCTGAGCATCTCCTGGAGATAGGAGATGAACAACTGAAGAGTCACATCCAGGCTAAGCTCAAAGACTTGAAAAGCTGTTGGGAGGAAACCTGTACCTACATCATTCACTGCCACAGGTGCTCTATTCTTGCCAATTTTTTTTTGGCTCCACTATATGGTCAAAAGTACCGTAGAAATCAGAACAGGATGAATAAGATGTATGATAAAATAACACTTCTGACATGCATTTTCATAACAATTTTTTCACGTTGAGTTTCTTCACTGATCTTGGGTCTTTCTGTGTGGTGCTCTGCCCCATTTGCTCCGACTTCATAACTGCCATAAAATGTACGCCAGGCTGCATCACACTTAAAACTGTTTGCTTTTGTGAATATACTGTGAATAATAATAATCACAATGTCACTTTTCATTTGTGTAGCGCTTTAAAAAACACCCAAAGGCACTTTACAAAGTTAAAACACCATCCTCCCCGCCCTAAGAAAAAAACCCAAACAAAAAAAAAAACAGAACAACTTAGGCATGTAATGACATCAAAAAATAAGCCATCGTAACATGAAAAACTATATGGGTCAATGAGTAAAATAGAGAGATTATGTTAAACAATAGATTGTGTCATTACAGGTTTATAGCAGAACTAAACATGTGGGTTTTTAGTGTCATTTTAAAAGACGGGGAGTGTGTGACTGTGTCTGAGGTGATGAGGGAAAGAGTTCCAGAGGAAGGGGACGGCGATAGAGAAGACTTCATCTCCCCAGGTCCGGTGCTTGGTTCGGATGGGAGGGGTGAGGAGGTTGGCATTGCCAGATCTAAGATTGCAGGTGGTGGTGTGATGATGAAGGAGGTCAGTGAGGTAGGAGAGGGAGAAGTTGTGGAAAGGCCTTGAAAGTGATGAGAAGAATTTTAAACTGGAGTCGTTGTTGGATAGGGAGCCAGTCTCGGTGTTGGAGGACTCGGGTGATGTGGCCTCTGGTGTGGGAGCGGGTGAGGAGACGGGCAGCAGAATTTTGGATGACTATCAGCGTGTTGTGGGTTTTGGTGGGCAAGCCGGAGCGCAGGGGTCGGGAACCTTTTTGACTAAGAGAGCCATTTAAAGCAAAATATTTGGAAATGTATTTCAGTGAGAGCCATATATATATATATATATATATATATATACCAGAGACGTTCGAAAACCGAGGTGTGACTGTGTGTGTGTGTGTGTATATATATTATATATATATATATATATACACACACACACACGCATACAATACATCCTGATTTATATAGCGTTTTCACAACAGCAGCAGCTGTAACAAAGCGCTTAACAAAACAGTTAACATAAACTAAAATAATAAACACAACACTTAACATAAAACACGGACAGTTGTGCAACCCTAACCACTTTTCCCTCATACGCTTTGTTGTTTAAAGCAGTCTGAGATGAAAGAGGAGAGAATGAAAGTGTCCTTTCACCAGAGGATAGAGACATGTATATAAAACTGTATTTTAAAAGTGAATTCAACAAAATGTCAGTATAAGCCTTTTAAATAATTTAGTGATAATACTCACCATTAATGTGACTGGTTTTCTGTTCCTCACTATTGCTAAAAATCCAGCAAAAATAGCGGAATTATAGTCAGCTTGCCGGGTCCATAAGCGGAGTTGCTGCTGGCAAGCTTGCACCCTGCTCAGTAGCTTGCACGCTTCCTTTCCGCTGTCTCTTGCAGGGTTTTTTGATGCGAACGTAGCAACGTAGCCTGACGCGTGTCAAAATGCCGCTTTGCATTCGACCATTTCATCGATGGTATTTTGTCATTGCAAATCAGACACACCGCAGAACCCGTTCTGTCCACAAAGGCGAATCCTTCGGTCCATTCGTCCTGAAGTCGACCATTCTCGTCATCTTTTTTTCTTTTCGCCATTTTATTCGTTTAGGATTAACTTTGAGCTAATGACCAAGCGGGCTGATTCAAAACGGGGCGGTTACCTGTTTCCGCATCAACGGCATCGTAGGCCAGTATTATCCAATCAAAATTGCTCCTTGAGCCAACTGCAGCCCCGAACAGGAAATGAGCAGTAAGAAATCGATGGATGGATTCAACAAGCAAGAATATTTTGTTTTATCTGCGAGCCAAATGCAATTATCAAAAGAGCCATATATGGCTCGCGAGCCATAGGTTCCCGACCCCTGCCGTAGAGGATGCTATTGTAGTAGTCGAGTCGTGAGGTGATAAAGCCAAGAATCAGTGTTTAAGCTGCTGAGGACGAGAGAAAGGGGCGAATGCAGGTGATATTTTATATATATGTATACAGTAATCCCTTGTTTATCGGGGTTAATGGGGACCAAAACCACCCGCAATAAACGAAAATCTGCGAAGTAGCGACCAATTAACATAAAACAAATATATATATATATATATATATATTTTTTTTTTAAGTCCGCAAACGGTCCGCGAGAAGCTGCGAAAGTCAGCAAAACAACAGCGAGTCACATAGAGCAACATATACAGTACTGTACTCGATGTATATGTAAAAAAAAAAAAGATTTTTTTTTTTTTATTTTTTTTAGATGTTTGAAAAAATCCGCGATGCACTGAACCCGCGATAAACAAACCGCGAAATAGCGAGGGATCACTGTATATACACACACACACACACACACACACACACACACACTTATCAGTAATCTTGAGAAGAATTTTGAGTGTTTTGTGGCTTTGCCAAGGAAACCAGAGTACCCGGAAAAAGTTGCAAGCATGTGGAAAACATGAAAATTCCACGTTCCAATGGAGAGGATCAGCTAGCTCCATGTTCCATTGTGTTGTTCATATTCATATGTACAGTATATCAATGATATGTACTGTTAACTAAGACTGTCTGTATATGCCATTGTCTAACTTGAATCTTGCTCATATTTTTGAACTCCTTTCTCAGTCGGATTGAGTGGGTGTGGCTCCACTGGAGTGAGTATTTGAAGGCCCAGCAGGAGTTTTTGTTGTGGCTGATGAGGCAGCAGCGTGATTTGGACATTGGTGTGGAGTTGCAACTGGGATTGAAGGAAAAGCTGTGGAAAGTGGACCAACAGAGAGTGGTGGTGAGTGATGTCCATGGCCAGGAAGCTCTACTGGAGAGGCTGCTGGACGAAGCTGCTGTGCTGCACAACAGAACTCAAGACCCCAGTGTGGAGCCCCAAGTACAGGAGAAACTGCAGCAGGCCTACAATGACATCAGGGACAAGGTTGAGGTAAGGTAAATCGTATGACACTGTTGACTGACAATTAATTAGGGGCAGAGTAGCAAATGCTGTGAGCACCCAATTGTTTTTGTAGAAATTATTGTTGGGGGCATGCAAATATGCACAAAAACTCCCCAAACTTTGCACACTCATTGGCCCTGGTGAAAATTACTATCTTTTCAAAGTTGTCACAAATGCTGAAAAAAAAATGGCTCTGTAGCACCACCTAGAGTGTAAAACAAAATTGCAAATTGAATGTCTAATTATGGCCCGTTTTTGTCCATTACTTTTCATACTTTTCTCTCTTGCACGTGCTTCAAAAAATAGTCGTGTCCTGAAGACATCTATTCAATAATATTTTGTTGTGCATAAAGCACCACCTAGTGATGTTTAGAAATGTCATTTTTGTGCATTTTAATATCAAATTTGTCAGAAAAGCTAAAGTGAATGTATTTTTTATTATTTTTTTTGTCTGATTTTTTTTTTTCTCTCAGAGTTGGTAAACCAGATCTGCGTGATATTGTTTTTTGTGTTTTTAATTCTTTGATGCTTTACACTGAGGGAATGAATAAGATTTACCTCACCTCGGAAGAGTGCTTACTGTATAACATTGCAACACAAAGTTTGAATCCTCGAAAAACGCTATTGCTGTGGCAACGCGCAGTTCGCCAATAAAACACGGATTTTAAGACTATAAACATCTTTGCACACACATCAGGTCTGGAAAAAAATCATCAATATTTTGTTAGTTGATTATTCAGTATAAAAAAACACCCTGTAGATATTTTTAACAAAGCAGACCCATTTGGAAAGCAATGCGAAGTCTTGGCCTACAAACTTATTTTTATCGTAGTTGTAGCGCTGCCAACTGGCTGAAAGGTTTGTTTAACTCCGTCCAGGCAGGCAGGCAGTCATGGATATTAACTCCAACTACCTCTTGTGGCTAACAACGCTGCATGCAACTTGACAGCAGAGCAGACAAGGTTAGGAGAATGTTATCCTAACCAGATACCCAAGCCACCTCATCTAGATTTCTAGTAGTGGAGGAGAAGCAGCTTAAGTCTGAGCCCCTCCTGGATGACCGAGCTTCTCACCTTATCTCTAATTGTCCAGACACCCTGCGGAGGAAGATTATATCTGGGATCTCGTTCTTTCGCTCACGACACACCGCTCGTGACCATAGGTGAGGGTAGGAACGTAGATCGACCGGTAAATTGAGACCTTTGCCCTTTGGCTCAAATCCTTCTTCACCATGACCGATACAAAGGTCCGCATCACCGCAGACGCTGCACCGATCCGTCTTTTGATCTTTCGCTCCCTCCTACCCTCCTACCCTCACTTGTGAAAAAGACCCCAAGATACTTAAACTCCTCCACTTGAGAAAAGATCTCATCCCTGGCCCGGAGAGGGCACTCCACTGTTTTCCCACTGACGACGAGTGTTTCAGATTTAGAGGGGCTGATTTTCATCCCGGCTGCCTCACACTCGGCTGCGGACCACTCCAGTGAGAATTGGAGATCCCAGCTTTACAAGGCCAACAGCACCACATCATCTGCAAAAAGCAGAGACGTAATACTAAGCCCACTAAACCAGACCCTCTCAATGCCTTGGCTCCGCCTAGAAATTCTGTCCATAAAGGTTATGAACAGAATCTGTGACAAAGGGCAGCCTTGGCGGAGTCCCACACACAAACTTGAATGGATAAATAAATCAAAGTGAAAATTGACCTCATATAAAAGGCAGTCTATCAAAGTATGTTGAAGTGATTTAAAGATAAAAGTTAAAATGAGTTTTTTTCCCCATATTATTTCTTGTAACCTGTCCAAATTTGATAAATGGACCTTTAACACATTGAAAAATGTATTTGTGGTCCTTTAAGATTTATATTTGAGTACCTCTGCTGTAGTAAGTTTACAAATTCATATGATATAAACAGGATGTGCCAAACCATATGAGAGTGAACGTGTGACTGTTGCTATTCTAGGATCGTCTGTCACTGCTTCAAGCGATAGCTGAGGAGCACCAGACTTACCAAGGCAGTGTTCACCAATTTCAGTTATGGCTCCTGTCAAAAACCAAGGAGCTGACAGATCTTATGGAGAAAGACGACACAACAGAGAACAAGCTGCAAGCTTTAAAAGTAAGTCTGAAACGGTATCCATTTGCAAGAATGGGAAAGGTACAATACCCATATGGGCTTTGGAAATGTACTCAACTGGTTAACCTGTGTCCTAAATACAAAATTATTTTGTCAGGTAATCTATGAACTGGATAACAGTAAGTTTTAATTTGCATTCCATTATTCAAAAACAGGCCATAAACAAATGGAAATTCAGTTCCTGGTTTGGTCCTTAACATGTCAGAAAAAAGTGCAAAAATATATATTTTTAAAATTCCTAACTAAAAGCCAACGTTTGTAAATGTATTTTGATTTCATTACATTTTGCTATCAGTCCAATTTTATTCTTTTTTTTTTTTTTTTTGTACATTGAGTGAATCAATGGGAAGCTTACAACAAGAATGGACTAAAAATTATTGTATAATATAGTGTTACGATTCACATTATTTCAAGGCCATTTATTTAGTTATTTATTTTGTGTTAGGGTTACTCTTTGCATGTGTGCAGTAGCTCTTCTCTTGCTTTTTGCTGATTGGTGGCCCTTGTTCACAACTTAGCCGACCAATCAGTGCAGGGAAAAGTGACCCAATTAGCAACTAGTTTCAGGTGTGCCGCCACCTGCAAAGATTAACCATTACTATTTAAATGGACTCAGTTGCTTTCAGGTAAGAGGGGGGAGTGTCTTGTGGTTTTTGTTGAGTCAGTACCTTGGGCTGGCTATTTTGTGTGTATTGTCTTGTTGTTTGTCAGCCCCAATCCCTCGTTTGTCCTTGGGACCACTCCCTCTCGATTAGTGCAGCCAAATTAGTTCCTCGCCATAGTCTAGTCCAGGGGTGGGCAAACTTTTTAGCTCGGGGGCCATATTGATTTCTAAATTTGACAGGTGGGCCGGGTCAGCACAAGATATGGTACATATAAAAAAACGTATATGTTGACAATCCATACCAAACATCAACAGAACAAAAGCATTCAAGTATTACTATACTTTTTTTCATGAGAACAGTGAGATAACTATGGTATATGTCCGGTATGAACGTCCAAGTACGGTATGTTAACAACATACATTGGTGACAACACAAGCAACAAAGTGCAACAATATATTGTCCAAAAACTGCGGCATACAGTACAGGTACAGTATATGAGAAAATATAACAAAGGTAGGACTATTTGCTCCAAAATGAGACGAGTAAAAGACCTGGTGGCTTTCTTTCCACTCACTCACTGTCTCGAACTCGACCTCCCCTCGATCACCACACAAGACAGCGTTGCTCAGCTGATGTTTAGAGAGCCGGTTCTTTTGGCTCGGCTCACTAAAAAGAGCCGGCTCTTTCGGCTCCCAAATGGCTCCTCAGTTTTTTT
>NW_017804840.1:53225-63880 GCF_001891065.2 Hippocampus comes
CCGCTCCTCTTTGCTTGGATGCCATGCTCTAATAAAGGATGTAAAAATGTTCGCAATTCCAGTAAAACTCACTGCAACAAAGAGTCGCTTGCATGTCGCCGTTTTGGATCCAATGACAGAAAATAGCGGTGGGGATACATATATTTCGTCGTATCGAGCGCGACTTACTTGAGTTAGTGCTACTCCGGGCTTCCGTATCGTCTCCCCCTCCCTCCTTGTGCTCTGCGACTTCAAGTAACTGCGCCACCTGGCGTTTAAATGCCCGTATTACAAGTCCAAATGAAATGAATGCAATAATTTACATCGAACCTTAATTGTGTACTGTACCAACCTTCGGCGGGCCGGATTAAAAAGACCAACGGGCCGGATCCGGCCCGCGGGCCGTAGTTTGCCCATGCCTGGTCTAGTCAAATCAAGTCAACTTTATTGTCACATATGCTCTATGTGCAACATACAGCACAGATGAAAATTATTTCCTCTCAACCACAGTGCACAAGCAGTATAGCCATCATCCATCCATCCATCCATTCATTCCTTGTGTTAGGGAACTTTGCCATAACTAGTTTTGGTTCATTCATTTCACCAGTATTTATTCTGGTTGCACTAAGGCAGTAGGATTCCGGAGTGTTTACTCCAACACTGTCCTGTTGTGTTATGTGTCCACCGTGCCGCCCATTCTCATTCTTTATCGGCTTAAACCTTTTTTCAGATGCCATTGATATTTCCACAACTAATACACATATACACTGCCAAATAAAATAAAGAAAAATGAATTTGGAGCTGTTCTTTGGTGGTAAATATTTTAGCAGTTTAAGCCTTTGTAACAGTGGCCTGTATCACATAACTCATATTTTGTCAACGAAAGCGCAAAAGTACAGGGGTGGGGTCAGCCAAAATGTGCTTATTTGCGGCTTGCACTTCATACCTATGTAGCAATAATATGCTTCTGACATGCAGAAACATAGCAGCTCAACATTGAGGCTCCATCTCCCAGTTAATTTTGAGGGGATTGGTGAGGTGACAGCACGCATGCTGAACAGGTCTACATCCCTAACATCTTGGCCAACACGATGTAATCCAGGTCTCCATACATAGAGTGCCCCCTTGGGCTTGGGAAACAAATGAAAAATGACACAGAGCCAATTGAGGTGAATCGGGACAGTGCTTCTTGGCTTTAATCTGTCAGATGCTCAGTACGTTACTTACGATGCTCAGCCACGAGTTGTCGTGCCAAAACTCTTGCGCACAGAACATAGTGAATGCCGAAGGATGTTTTTGTTAGATCTGCTTGTAGACCATCGTGATTCAAGGGGAAAATTTGTATTATGTACTAGGGCTGTCAAGAGATAAAACAATTGTGAGATTAATTAATTATGATCTGTAACTAATTGATCTAATTTATCTATATTTTAATCTCATCTAAAAATTGCTGAGAAAACCCCTATTTTCATTTTAAATTAATTGCATTATTGAGGCAGATCAAAAGATTGACATCACAAAAAAGTGGCATTATAAAGTCTTAAATTGTTTTTAAACCGACTTCAACAGATGCAGTCCTAGCCATTTACTTTCTGCTGTGTTTGAGACTAGTCCCAAGTCCTATCTGCAACCTTGATTTTCGACCACCAGGGGGAATATCACTGTTTTTTATATTGTTTTGTTTTTGTAAATCTCCAAATACAGTCATACCTCGGTTTTCGTTCATAATCCGTTCCAGAAGGCTGTTCGAAAACTGATTTGTTCGAAAACCGAAACCACGCTCTTTAAAAAAAAAAAAAATCTTTATTGAACACGTCTGCTCACAATGGAACGCTACACGAGGAAGCGTCACTTCCTCGTCTACCCGAGGAAGCGTCACTTCCTCATGCAAGGCAGGCGAGAGGAGTCCAGCGGCGCATTCAAGTGTGCTCAGTTTGGTCGAGAACTGATTTTCGGTCGTAATCCGAGGCATAAAAAATTCGAAATTTTTGGTCAACAACCGATTTGGTCGAGAACAAAGACGTTCGAAAACCGAGGTTTGGCTGTAATTACAAAATAAAATAGAGCATCAGGTCCATAAAAAATGCTTAGGTTCACATATCAAAAAAGTAACAACACTTTTCTGAGCAATACAATGACTGAACATTGAACTTGCTTCAGATAATAAAAAATAAATAAAACAGACCCTTAAATCACGATGCTGTCAGTAAGCACTTCAGAAATAAAAGTATTTATCATGACAAAATAAAATGCTGAAATGAACATCAATCACTTCTAGTAGGCTACAGAGGACACAGCAGCTATGCTGACTTCGTGCCTCGTGTGCTGGGTGTTCTCCTCGAGTTTAGTTTGGCAAAGAGCTTTGTTATGGCTTCCTATATTGCTAACACCTTCGGTGTTACTGCTAGCTGTGGATGCACTTGCTACTGGGTGCTTTGCATTGATGCGGTAGGCTAAATTTGAGCTGCTTCGGTGGTAAGCAAACTTCTTACAAATTAGGCACAACACTCTACCTTTTATCAATAGTGCCGTGAGGGCGTTTTTGGAACTCTCACATGCTCCTCCATTTTCACCTCCTCCTCCGCTGCTTACCTGGCCCTCCCAACTCCAATGGGAGCCTATTAACTTCTGCTAAACAAGCCTAAACATAATGACAGCCCATCGATGTCCGCTCTCGTGCTGTGACTCACCATTGTTTCCCACCCTCAACAACTCGAACACCGGAAGCCAACACATAAAAAGGGATATTATAAAAAGGCAACCCAGATACAGAAACAATAAAGTTAGAGATTAAAATTTTGATGAACGTAATTAAAAAAACAACGCGCTAAATATGACTGAATTAATTATTTGCAATTAACGCGATAATTTGATACCTCAAGTTTGTACAGTCCTGGGATTTTTCGCACACACCTCATAGGTTGGTGGATGATGCAGTCAACATTTGGCTGCACTTTCCTGGAATAATTTCGTGGTCCAGGGACCGATGCAAAAATTCTCTTGATGTACTTCTGGTCAATACCATAATTCCGGATCTCCTCTCCTCCAAGATCCTCTCGTTGAGAGTTTCTCCTGCCACCTCCACGTGAGGCTGGGTCAAACCATCTCATCCACATAGAATGACATGTCGGGTCATGTAGTTCAACACAGGAATACCAGGTTAAAGTGAAGTCGAGTCTTTCATAGGTTTTAGTCAATCAATTGGCCAGCCTAAAATTGGCAACTCAAGTCTGAGCCTAGTCAAATCAATGTCGAGTTACCCACTTCTGATAACCAATGTTCAGAACTTAATTATGTTGTCATGATGTTCCCCCCCCCCCCAAAAAAAAAAAAAACACAATACAGGTAATTCCTTTTCCCTTTTTTAGGCCCTTGATGACATTGTAGCCAGTGAGGAAAAAACTCTGCAATATATAGAGGGTGTTGCTGAAACTGTCAGAGTGAAGACGTCACCTGCTGGAGCAGAGGTGGTAGTAGAGGAGGCTGAAGAGCTCAGGCTCGGTTGGCAAAGATTAAGGCAAGGCCTATGTGAGGTTGAGGAGAGTCTGCACAACACCATGTCTTCACACGGAGAGTACATGTCAAGATGCCAGCGACTGGACGATGATATTGGTTGCCTCAGATTACGACTCCACGGACTAAACCAGGAACTCGAGGAGGATCATGATGTTTGCGATGGGGCTGATTGCAGTGAAGAGCAGATGATGGGCCAGTGGAGAAAATACGAGGTGAGTTTTTAACCTGTAGCTCAAAAGGCAAAGCATTGTTTTTCACACACTCTTAACGACTCTCTTAGCATGCCTGCATCTGTGTGATCAGGTTCTGTGTGTGGTTTGCAACAATATATACAGGCAAGTATTCTCAAATTGCGTTGTCCAATCTTTCCTTACAACAGAATTTCCTTATGTGGGGAAACGACTATGGTACCGTATTTTCACGACTATAAGGCGCCATTAAAAGTCTTAAATTTTCTCCAAAATGGACCGGACGCCTTATAATGCGGTGCGTGTTATGTATGCGCCGAGTTCCAAAGCCTGACTAAGAGCAGCTCTGGCCGACGCGCTGTTTATATAGAGAAAAGGTGGACGTGAGTGACGACAGGCATGCGGAAGTCGGCCAATGAGTGAAGGGTGGGCGTGTAAGAGGACGCTAAAAGCACGTCCCTAGCAGGTACCAGTCGCGGGAGTACATTGTAAAATGGATAAATAAAGTACAACCGAACTCAGTTTTGCTTCCGTTGCCTTTTTAAAAACGTGTTTTTAGCGTGCGTGCATGCATGCCGTATGTTTAAGCTGCCGTATGTTTTACCATGCCTGGCTGCGCCCAATAATACAGTGCGTTTTGTGTATGTGTCAAATACAGAAATAGCACCCGTTACTGAGACTGCGCCCAACAATACGGTGCGCCGAATGGTCGTGAAAATACGGTACATGTCCTTTATGAACATGCAAATATGTTAACAAAATACATGTGTAACAACACAAGCAATAAATATATGGTCCAAAAACTGTTGATAACACAAAAACTGCAGGATACAGTACAAGACGCATCACAAATTTAGGACTATTTGCAACAAAATGAGACTAGTAACAGACTTGATGGCTTTTCTCTCCACCCACTCACTGTCTCTAACTTGACCTCCCCTTGATCACCACATAAGACAGAGTTGCTCAGCTGATGTCGTGCAACGAACTTATGAAGCCAAGCACGGGATGTTTCGAAGTCCTCGATGCCCATAGTTAGTGCAATGGAACTCGCCTTCCCTCTAATTCGCAGTCCAGTTTGCCAAGGTTTTTAGCACGATAACAAGTAAAGCATTACAGGAAATTGATTTTCAGAATTTAGAGCGCATGTAGTCAGCAATGCTGAAGGCTGATTAGTCAACATGTGGCCATGGATGAACAGGAAGGCAAGGTCTTTTCTTCGTGAAATGTCTGAGAGTGTCGGTAAAACCAAGCCCTGCCGCCAGACAAATACTCTTTTTGTTCCGGTAATGACATAAAAAATTGGAGGTTTTTTTCCATTAAAAAAAAAAAAAAGCGTACAAAAACAATTTAAATCTTTCACCATACAAATCAATCTATTAAAATACAATATTGAGAAAATTGGCAAAAATCATCAAAATGTTATTTTCTTTAATTGAAATTTAGGAGTTAGAAGTTGGCACAGCCACCTCTCAATACCAAGTGACACATAAAAGATTTATTTATATATATATATATATATATATATATTTTTTTTTTTTTCAATTTAATGGTATTTGAATAGATCATAAGATTGTTAATGAACAATTCAAACTTTGTGATTTTCATTGAGGGACAGCTATTTGAATCAATTCGGTAGAATGGCTCATATAGAAATGTGCGTGTGTGTGTTATTGTTTTACAATAACCATATAAGGATAGCCTGAAAATTGTATGTATATATATTAGAGCTGTCAGTTTAGCGCGTTATTATCGGCATTAATTTAAATGAATTTTAACGTGATAAAATTTTTTCTCGCTAGATTAATGCGGCACACGTCACAGCGGATTTTACGTTGCTCTATAAATAAACCAGAAACAAAAGAAGCGCGCTGCAGAAGTCCACGCCCATGTCTGTTTTGCCAGCCATGGCAGCGCGAGACACCGAAAACGGATACAAAGAGTTTATGAATGGAAAGTTTACTTTTAAAAGTTGCCAGATTGTTCCACTGACAAGACCAAAGTTACCTGTATGTTTTGCAGTCGTAAACTGAGCTATCATCATAGCACGTCGAGTCTGAAATACCACTTAATGGCCAAGCACACAGCTGACGTGAGTACTCCACCCCCATGTCTCAGACAGACAGCGATGGATAATTTCAAAGCGAAGAAAATGGATAACACGACGAAGAACAAATTTGCTGAAGCCATAGCTAATGGCAACGGCATCCAAGCCTGTCAACACTGTCCACACCTCGACTCAAGCTGAAATCATTCGCATTGCATCTAACGACTCCACTACGGATTGTCAGCGAGAGCCTCCATTACAAGCTATGTACAGAAATTGTACGTAGTGAAGAAGGCTAAGGTGCACCAAGAAGACACTGTTTCGGGAGAGAAATAAGAGACTAGGTTGATGAGCCTCTGGTGAATAAAGAGCAGGTAGCCTGTTGAGTACGATGTATGCCACTGATGCGATTGTTACTTGTTTGGAACTATTTTGTGTGGAAGGTTACCGTGTTCCGTGTCAATATAAATAAAGGAGGTGGAGCTTCCCTGTGTTCGTCGTGACAGTGACGGTGCGCTGAGGCACGTCGAGAGTTCAGCGGTGCGGTGGTAGCAACCACACTGAAAATAAGAAAACGTCTCCAGTGTTGTGCCTCGAACCAAGTGTAGTCATCCGAAATGATGTCTTCACAAAACCATAGAGAGACTTCCGCGGAAGAAGGACCAACAGAATCAACTTAGTCTGACTGCTGTGTTCAAAGCAAACTTGAGAAAAACGAAGTATGCAACCATGGCCTAAATCCACTGTAGGCTGATTACTAGTTTACCTTAGACGTGCACTTTATAATTTTATATTGCTGTTTTGATTCCATAAAAAGAGCTGTTAAAGGAGCTGTTGTGTGACAAAATATGTTTTTCACTATTGTTGATGGACAGTAATATTGTGTGAGAGATTATGTGTGAATCACTGCTCCAAGTGAAAAATGTAAAATTGCAAATTGTTGGATTGTTGAATATGTTGAATTGTTGTTTCAGTAAATATTTGCATTTTGCACACAGAAAACTGATCCATGATTCCATGTTAATGAGAGCATTAAAACGAGAAAAAATAGGACGAAAAAATATAAAAGAAAATTCAGAAACGATAAAAAATGTGATTAATTTGAGTTAATTATGACGTGTTTTTAATCACGATTAAATATTTTAATCATTTGACAGCTCTAATATCTAATATATATATATATCTTCTTTAGTTTCCTTACATTATTGGAGAAATAGCTTTTTCTGTTTTGGTGGTGTGATGTAATTTTATGTCATGTTTTTACATGCTACTGTACATCGTAAATACTGATTGCGGTGAAGCTTGATATTAAGAAAATCGTCAGTTGGATCGCAAATTCAATATTTGTCAGAAAAATCTCAACGAGAATTCCTCCTCCAATCTTTCAGCCCAAGTTCTCAGTTATTTTGCTTGTGATTTTTAGGGTGTGAGAAAGGCTCTGGTGGAGGAGGAGTCCCAAGTGGACCACCTTAAGTTACAGCTCAAGGAACTGTTCAGGTTCTCAGAGGACTCATGCCACATTTCTGATGATGTACTTGGTGTGGTTAAAGAACATCAGAGGTACATGGTCAAGAGCTTGCTTTTCATGGTTTATAGGCTTCCCGTTAGCTTGTGCAATTGATTTTGATTCACGTGTTGTATGTATTCAGTTCAACACACACACACACACACACACGCACGAATACACACGCGTACTGTATATGTATATTCATCCATCCATCCATTTTCTGTCATGATTTACAACTAACAATGTGGTTGATATAATGTGCGGAGCGCAGCAGAACTAACTTGCAGGACACCAACCCATGTGTGTGTGTGTATATATATATAGAGAGAGAGAGAGACGTGTTGATATATTACAAAATATACAATAACATATTCTAATTATAATTTCTTCATCTCTTGTAAAAGCTTGTCAAATTTGTGTTTCTATTAAGTGTGAAATGCAAAGCTGCAAAATTGTGCTCCGAGTCTGAATCTGGCCTCAGAAACACACTCAGGAACCCATTGCTGTTCTTTGCACATTGGAGGAGAATGGTCTCTCAGGTTTTGGAGGCTTCTGCTGAGGTTACAGACTTCTCACACATTGTCCTGCTGGTTCAAAATATTGAGGTAAAACACATCTTCCCTCATTTTGGTGTCTGTCTAAAATCTGACAGAAAAGCTCTTTTTTTCGGATATGCTTATATTGTTTCTGTGTAACAATAACAGATAACAATTAGCTGGACAAATGAACAAAGTTGTGACTGTGTCTGGATTCTAATACTTGAGGATTTTTCCATTATAGTTAGTTTTTAAAAGAATTTTGACTTTTGATTTCAATTTCTATTGGTTTTATTGAGTTCTTGTAGGAAATGTGTTTTCTGATGGCACTGTAAGAACTGCTGCTCATCACATAATTTTTTTGATTCCTATTTGTAAATAGATATTTTTTTGACGTCTGTGAGGGTTGTCACAGGCCCACTAAGAAATACATTTGCTGTTAAGCAC
Organism: Hippocampus comes; assembly: GCF_001891065.2. Lineage (NCBI taxonomy): Eukaryota > Metazoa > Chordata > Actinopteri > Syngnathiformes > Syngnathidae > Hippocampus > Hippocampus comes. The sequence goes on from NW_017804840.1 coordinate 61,446, forward strand.
TTGGTTTATGATAGTTAGTTTTTATTGAGCTCAACCTTTTGTTTTTCATCCATCCACCCATCCATCCATTTTCTAATCCGCTTATCCTCACGAGGGTCGCGGGTGTGATGGGGCCTATACAGCTGTCTCCGAGCATTGGTTGCCAACCAATTGTAGACCACACAGACGAACAACCATTCGCGCCCACAATCACACCTATGAAGAATTTAGAGCATTCAATTAATTACGGTGCATGTTTTTTGGAATGTGGGAGGAAACCCGAGTACCAGGAGAAAAACAATGTGCTAACCAGTCGAGCACCATGCCGCCCCTTTTGTTTTTCATATACAGTGATCCCTCGCTCTAACGCGGTTCACTTTCCGCGGCCTCGCTGTTTCACGAATTTTTTTCAATGCTTTTAAACAGTGAAGGCGTTCTTCATCCTGATTGGCTAAGGCACTGACTGACGTGAACAGTCTCCGCACCTCGTCTCTGTACAGCTTGCCAAATTTACCTTTGCAAATTTTTGGTCTTTGGTTTCATTGTATCAGTGGCGGATGCTGGTCTGTCAAGGAGAGGAAGCTCAATTTCGGCCTACATCATAAAATGTGTCCGTTTATTTACATGTGAATTTTACTCTTCGTTTTCAAAAAAAATGAGAAGGTTGCCTTCACCATAAGATCGATGATTGGCTCATTTCGCTGTCAATCAAAAAGAGATTCAGCCTCAGACCGATCATCCGATCATTCTGCAGAAAAGCTGAGCTTCCTGGCCAGCCTATAAACGCCCACTGTCCATAGACTCCCAGAGATGCTGAGCGTCCAATGGGCGGAACAAAACCAGCATTTATCCAATAACTCGTCTCGTTTCAATGCATTGCGACAACCTACCCTGAACTCTCTCGACGCCCAACGTCCGCGCTGTAGACACTCAGTGTCCACACAGTTTAAAGGGCAGTGAAGCTGCGGGAATGAATGAGAAGAGAGTCGCCTTGTAACTAGTAATGAAAAGCTGATTCGGAACAAAAGTTGAGCGCGTTGTGGCGCATATTTAGTGAATGACATGTCCACACAATTGTATGTACACACATATATTTGATCACTTACTTTTTGACATTTTAGGGGAAGCTGAGCTTCCCTTGCAGTCTTAGAGCAATCGCCTCTGCATTGTATACATAGTTCAGTAATGTATAATAACTGTAAAAAATAAAGCTGACTATAACGTACAACTTTGTCAAATGTGCTGTATGTTTCACATACAGCACATTTGAAATTTCGTCCAGCTCACATTTTTTTTTTTTTTATAAATCCTACTTCACGGATTTCACTTATCACTGGTTCTTTTTGGAACGTACGCCCCGCGATAAACGAGGGATTACTGTACATTTGAATTTTTTTTTTAGAGCAGGTTTGTTGGTTTTAGTTTTTAAGGAGAATGGTTCGAGTGTTTGTTTTTTTTCCTCCCTTATTGATTTCCTTTCACATCTAAGAACTTGGGGCGCTGAACAGAGAACCGCCAGGCTTCCTGTTGGGTCTCGCTATATTGGTCAAACTGTTTTTGTTTCTCTGGACGGGTTGGAACTGGGAAGGTAAATTCCTTATATGTTTAACATATATGACCATGAAATCTGATTCAGATTTTTTTTTTCTGTCCTCTACACTTAGCGCCTGTTGAAGGACAGTATCCAACTGCAGGACCGTTTGAATCAGCTGAAGACAAAGGGTGACTTGCTCGGCTCTTTGTTTGGTCCTGAAAGGTCTGATGATCTGCAGAGTGAGCTGAGTACTGCTATAAGGAACAGAGAACTAATGCATGTTCAGCTTCTACAAAGAAAGGGAAGACTCGAGGTGAGAAAGAAAAAAACATTCATTCACTCATTTTTCTCAGACTCGGATCCAGCGTCAGATAGTATTGGGTTGACTCAAGTCACAGTAAAATGCAGAGATGAAAGTCCTCCGGATTTTCCCGGAATTCCGGGTTTTTCAAATTTTTATGAAAATTTCTCCGGAGAATTGAGGAAAATTTGCATAATCCGGATATTAGTTGACAACATTGAACGAAGACGCGTTTGAGTTCGTTGTATTGCTTTCACGAGCGTAGCCATATTGAGGCACTAACACTAGTAACAGTAAAGAGATTTTTGTTTGTGTAATAACGACAGAAGGCATGATGGCGTTTGACTAATGGTTTAGTAGAACGAATGGCAACTCGCAACAACAGTAGCAAGCGTCATTTTGCCTCTTGGGTTATACCATCTCAACTAGAACGTGGGGGATAGTCCCCAAACAATTTTCGTCTCTTTATAAACACACCCGCTAAACCCCAGTGGAAAGAATAAAAGAGGCCGTCAACAAGACAGTTGTCGTAAAATATATATTTGGCCAAAAAGGAAAAAACACAGATTGGCAGAAAATCGTGTCCGTCCGACTTAGTGTCGTCTCGGCTAACTTAGCTTA
>NW_017804840.1:64098-72553 GCF_001891065.2 Hippocampus comes
GCGTGTGTGTGTGTGTGTGTGTGTGGGTGTGCGTGTGTGTACACACACACACACACACACACACACACACACAACACACACACATTTATTTATTTATTTTTTTCCGGAATTTTCAGAAAAGTCCACTTTCATCTCTGAAAATGCTGCAAGCTGTTTTATTGAATGTTAAGCTTGATGTTAACGGCTTTTTCACTATATTAATGTCTATTTTGTTCTGTGCCAATAAATTATATGTATATTTCAATGTTACAGCAATAAATACACATTTGGTTCCCAGGGACGAAATACATTTTTAGTTTGGGTTTCGAAATTTAGTGTGTGTACACGTGCGTGTGTGTGCTCAGTTTGTGACTAGCTGCTTTGGTAATAGAAACGGCCGCTTGTGCAGTAAATTGTGTTTGAAACCTTGTGCTATTGCGCTATCATCTGGTCAAAACTCAAAGACTATTGTTTGCCAATAGCCAAATTACCACATAGCGACAACACAACACAATGATTCCTTTCGCTTGTGTTTCCAAACAAATGCTTCGGAAATTAAACAGAAAACAAAATGTGTCAGTCACCACTGAACGTGCCCATGTTTAATACTGTCTTTGTAGGTATTGGTTTAATCTGCTGAATGATTATCCCAATATATTTAGTCGCTCAATAAAGCAAATGATTATCAACTGCAGTGCTATTTACTGTTCTGTAACTTTTCCCGCACAATGCCAACAGCGCCATCGTGTGGAGGCCTATGGCCTTTCCTATTTAACTTAAACTAAGCACTTTATAATTTGGATAATCAACTCACCTCAAGACTAATTTTTAAAAATATTTTTAATTTATAATTGAAATTAAATTCAAACTACGTTTTGATAGCAATCATCCACCTTTTTTCTTTTTTTTGGTAAACGGCGCAAAAAATATTTGTCTCCCTTCCTTGGGCAACGCAGTATGATTTACATTCCACAACTTATACCTAATGTGAATAGTTTTATTTATTTTGTTCTATTCATTGGATTTCAAGGTTTTCTATTAATTTACATGCATCTGAGCATTCACACTAACTCTTTGACCATCTTTTGACCATGGTGACCAGCAACAGACAAGCACATGATGGCAAAGTGACTTGTCGGTTTGTTACAAAAAAATTCAAACCACCTAAATATCAAACTAGAACAAATCATTGACTAGAGATTTGTGACACGAATAAAATCAGTCCCACTGTGTTACTTTTGTCTTTGCACTCAGGTCATTTTAACCATAATTAAGTCTCAATACTGTCTGTATCAATAACTATAACCCCTCTTGAGGATACTGGTACCAGAGCCCAAGCTGTGCGTCGAGGCAAGCCCGACTATATCTAGTTGGAACTCCTCTGCCTTGCACACCAGCTCAGGCTCCTCCTGTCAGAGAGGTCATTTAATTTGCCTACAGCTTATTTCTGTAGCCGGGGATCGGACCGCCAAGGTCCCTGCCTTTTGCCACTGCTCAGCTCACAGGGCACCTGACCCCTTTGGCCCCTTCCACAGGTGGTAAGCCCATGGGGAGGGGTACCCACATTACCCTTTCGGGCTGAGCGCGGCCGGGCCCCATGGGTGCAGGCCCGGCCATCAGGTGCTTGCCAGCGAGCCCAACCTCCAGGCGACCGATAAAGTTTTATTAACTTAATAGCATTGGGCTTTTTGGGCTTGGGCTTTTTGGGCTTGGGCTTGTCCAAAGGCAGCAGCACGTGAAACACACATCTCTCTTCGTCTCATCAATACCGATTAATTGTCTTATCATAAACACATCCGCTGCGCAGGGATACATGGCCAGGAGCTAGCTGAAGGCTAACGGTGGCTACACCATCAGAACGTAAAGTGACAGCCGCCTCCACCAACACAAGTCTGCCTCTCTCAGAAGGCAGTGCTGATGAATATTAATTACTCTATAAGGTTTTATAATTAAAGAGTAAATACATGTATTGCTGTCGTCTTTGTATCAAATATGTCAAGTATAATCACTGTTTACATATTTTAAACATGCTTGTATCCACATACACTTACCCACATAAAATTTCTAGTGGGGATGCAAACCCTCCTTCGCGGTTTTTCGCTGATCGCGGCCGGGTCCCTGTCCCCATCGCATAATCGCGATAAGTGAGGGATCACTGTATACCAAGATACGAATTTTAGACCACATCGCTCAGCTCTCAGTCTCCGTCTGAAACAAGTTAATCTATAACAAAAATATGAAAAAACAATTTGCCACCTATCTTATAGTTATCTCCAATGAACATGTACATTTGTGCAAAGGTTTTTTTTGTATATTTGAAATATTTTTACAAATAGTTTACATTTTAAATCTTACTGTACATAATGACTATTGCACTAAATCGAATCAAATCGCAATATCTGTCAGAAAAAATCTGAATTAAATTTTGTCCTAAAATTATTTATCTCGATTTCTTTTTTTTTTTTTTTCAAAAAAACAATATTGTTCACCATTCCAGGTATTAAACATCTAGTGTTTTAAGTGTATTCAATTGATGATAAGAGAACGATTTGTAAATCATTGTGATCTTTTTATTTACATTTTATACAGCTTTCCAACTTTGTTGGAATTGTGGTTTGCAAAATTAGTATACTAACTGAAGTGGACTTTTACTTTTTCAGGGCTTAATTTCAAGAACAAAGGACTTTGGAGAGGCCTACATTTTGGTTCGCTCCAAGCTGACAAGTCTCAGAGATGCAATGACTGCAACTAAAGGGCTTCTGCCTGACATCCTGGCTAAGAAAAGTCAAGCCGACCAATTCAGGGTGAGTTAAATTGTCGGCAATATTTTTTTCATTATAGATGGTATCAAATTCTTATTTCAGCTGTGAATATTTAAAGCTGTCATCTTGAGTTAATACGACAATAAATGGAATACAGTGAAACTCCTCTACAACGAAACCTACATGGGCGAAAATACCCTGAAAAAATGTTCATGCCTGAAAGGCATTCCCACTTTTCTGCTCCCCTACGACGAAAGGTCCACCAGTTCCGTTATACGGAATCTTTTTCTCTGCTCTTGCCTCGCAACGAGATTCACTACAAGAAAAACAAGCCTTCCGCAAAAGTCTAATCCAACCTCAGCATGCCACAGCGACCTCTACTGCTTCGTTCGGAAACGGCAACAGCAACCACCACACTGGTTTACACATGCGCAGTAGTACAGGAAGTATTTGTTTCAGACACAGCACGAACCTTGCATTGCTAAAATGACTACGAAACGGACCTTTGCAGACCAAGGAGTTAAGAAAAGAAAAGCATTCACGCTTGGAGACAGGATAAAAGTAATGGAAATGAAAGATGGAGGAAGCAAAGTAAAAGACATTATGCAAGAAATTTCTTTCCTTTTTTTTTTCTTTCTACACTGGTTCTATGAAGTGTCAAATAAGTGTATGCTCATATTTATGCACTACGTGTTGGAATAAAAATAAAGAGTACACACGTGTCGTGTGTGTGTGTGTGTGTGTGTGTGTGTGCGTGCGTGTGCGTGTGTTGTTTATATCTGATATAAAATTTGCTACAGTGAAAAGCCCCCTGTTGTGAAAAATTTCTTGCTGCAAACATGATTTCGTTGTAGAGGAGTTTCACTGTATATTAAAGTTAGTCGTGAGAGTTTATGCCAAAGATTTCCTGTTATAAAGATTAACCTCGGCTTTATCCTGTCCACCCATTCTCATGCAAAATAAAGGAATTTTGCAAAAAATTACTTGGGATTTCTAGCGGATATTTTATTGAGTGCGGTGGACCTTTGATGCAGGTATAAATCCCAGTTATGAATGCTAAATATATAATCACGGTGGAACGCTAAATATAGAATCACTGTGGTGACACCTGATGAGAAATGCCACCCTAACATGGAAAATCTCGCTCACTGTAGTGTCAGGTTTCCACCAAGAAAAGGTGTTTATGGACAATTAAATAAACTCATGAGTCGTTGAAATACAGTACAATGGACGAGAAATGTCTCTATGGACAGCGTACAATGTTGCCAGCAAGTTACGAAATGCCTCAACAGGAAAATATTTTCTCTTGTTACGAAAGAACTTTCAAGGTACGAAAGGTGAAAGTGCAGTCTGGGCTGCTACTCGCAGCCCCGAGTTTCCTGAACGCAACATACTTATAGCTGCTCTGCCATTGGCTACGACCGAGCATCTTCCTGGCATCCCATTGGCCAAGAGGGACCTCCACCGTATGTGTCTATGTGTGGAGATAGAATGTGTTTCTGCAGCATCCTTGTGATTCGCCCCTCGGGCTACGAGGCGTTCCGATGGTTTCACGTAAATGTGAACCACCCAGAAAAATTGTTCACCAGTCGGGCGATTGCTCACTATGCTGATGTTTGCCTTGGACATTTTCAAAGGATTGTTAAAAGCCGACAAAATCAAACGTCCTTGGATCAGTTATTTACAAAATGCCAGGCAAAAACCACTTCTGAGAGAGAACATGAACGAAAGAGGGCAAAAAAACGATGAGGTGTGTTAAAAGTTAAATGACCATCATTTTTATTCTTTACTCCATCCTTTGGTTTTTACATTATGCACAACTCTCATTTATTGTGCAATAATCTAATTTGTTACATTTGTTTGTTACATGTTTTGATGCATTTGTATGCTTTAGGAAACATTTTTGTATGAATTTGGGAGGGGGGGGGCTTGGAACGGATTCAGGCATTTACATGGAAAACGCGTCTCTACTTTCAAAATTTTTAAGTTTCGAAATTTCTTCCATAACCAATTAATTTCAGAAGTAGAGGTACCACTGTAGAAGCATTATCACAAGTTATGTTTTATGGTCTGCCCTCAAATTTTAAGATGCACATTTTACAGAATAGGTGTATTAACCAATAAATACCTCTGGATAATACCGGTATTTTTTTCAATGCAACACTGGATTATTTTATTTTAAATGAACGTGGAAAATAGTTACGTACAACATTTATGAAAACCTACACGAAAGATAAAAATAACTGTCACACTGTGTCTTTTTCTCAGGTGATTCAAAAGGACCTGGAAGACTGTGAAGCCCCCATCAAAGCTCTTGAAAATCTCATATCAGGCTGTCAGAGCAACCAGACTCAGTTTGAACAATTGTTTACTGACTGGAAATACCTTAAGAAGACAGTTGAGGTAGGATATAATGAGCTCAGCTTCCTCAAAATCCAATAGGTATCTGATAGCTTGCTGCCATTGTCTGCAGTGTAGACAGAAAGATGTGATATGCTCCAATAGTATGAGGTTGATGCCATCAAAATACAATTCTATATAATCTTATCATTTTGGGCGGCACGGTAGTTGACTGGTTATCACGTCCGCCTCACAGTGCAGAGGTGCGGGGTTCAATTCCGGCTGCGGCCTTCCTCTGTTGAGTTTGCATGTCTCCCCGTGCCTGCATGGGTATTCTCCGGATACTCCGGTTTCCTCCCACATTCCAAAAACATGCATGGCAAGCTGATTGACCATTCTAAATTGACCTTGGTGTGAGTGTGAGTATGAATGGTTGTATGTCTGTGTGTGCTCTGAGTATGTGTGTGCGTGTGCATGTTCACATTCAGGCACGGAGAAAATATGCAAACGCCACACAGGAAGGCTGGAGCAGGAATTCAACCCCGCACCCCTGCACCGTTGTGCTAACCAGCCAACCACCGTGCCACTGTCTCATTTTTTGATTTTATTATATGCCTTATTTGTTGTTCTGTTTTTTTCTTTGAATGTTTTTGGAAGCATTTTTTTCTGAGAAGGTGACCTGCAAACAACACCCATCAATTTTCACCAGTTTCTGAGCACAATGCCACAACAGATGCTCATATGGCAGCCATCTTGAAAAAAGACCGCCACATTGATATTTTTTTGTCTTTTTCTGTGGCTCCCACTTTTTTCTGAAAAAGTGATATTGAAGGAACAATCCTACCAAATACCATGCATGTGTCGCAAAGTTTTTACCTGCTGCACCGCTAATGTTTCCACTCGAAATACATCATGAGCTGATGTGCATATACAGTAATCCATTGCAGTTAAAAATAAAACCCAACTCTGTCGTGAGTGCAACGCTTGTCAGATAATAACGGGTATCTTGGTGTCCTCGGTTTTCGAGCTGTCAGCAGTAGCCTTGACATTTGATATGCTGGAAAAACCCTGGAAATTCTGAAATGTACAAGGTTATGAATGCATTTTAAGAAATGACACTGGTAGTGTTTTTGCTATTGTTGTTTGCAGGTCAATCTGCACGAGAGTGAGAAGAGTATTGTAGATCATGCACATTTCCATGACAATTTCCTAAACATAGAGAAATGGTGTATTGTCATGAAGCAGAAGCTGGAGTCCTTCAAGATCCCTACTGGAGAGTGGAGCTTAGAAAGTCGCGAGGATGAGGCACAGGTCTGAGTCTTCATGCTTACTCCTTTTGTTAATATTGTCACAATCCTTCTATTTATGTATTTTAGTTATGTTTGTTTACGTTCTCAGATACAAGTTGATCTAGTTACTACACCACTCAAAATATGGATCGTGAGCAATTCAGTGTGACATATATTGTTACGAAAGTCTCCTTTTGGTTACATGTACATAAAAAGACAATGTTTGATAGAAATCTTCTGTTGGATCTCATTTGATTTGAATATTGTTGAAAAATCCACTTATGGCTCTGCTGATACAAATTTGGTTTTCAAAACCTTCTGCATAATGATAGTTGAGCTGATATTGAGTGTTTAGGTTTCTTCTTTTTCTTTTGATTTGCTATTGACTATCCCTAGAGAGCACTTGGAGAGTTTCCGGAGAAGAAGATCCAGCTACAACAGATGGAGATACTGGCTGAGGCTGTTTTAAAAAGGACTTCGGAGGAAGGAAGAGTCCACATTGTGGGGGATATGAAGCGTCTTCAAGGTTTATGGTTGGCGTTGTACACCATGAGTCTCAATATTCACAGGTAAAACAAGACGAACGTGGAAGAAAACTTGGCTTGTTAGCATTTAAACAGATTAAAGGAGGCATATTCAGGAATGTAATTCACAATTTTGATCTGGTTGTCAAAGGAGCACCAGAGGTTGTTGCTCGGTGCTCATTTTGTTCCCGACCCACCGGGGACTGTGGCATTTCTAACTATCATGTACTGTGTTATTAATGGAGCCCATACAGATATCTTCACAAGTGTTCTTTAGATGTATTCACATTATATAACTCAACACAGCCCTTACTTGATTAAATAGATCGAACCAAGTAAACGTGATGTGGGAAAGGTTTCTGGTCAGAACATACCTAAATGGTAACTGGACTGTCACTTGTATACGCTTTTCTACCTTTGGTACTCTACACTGTTACCTCATTGAGCTACTGATGATGCAGCATCAGGAGCAACTGCGGGTTCGGTATCTTGCTTAAGGACCCCTTCGACATGGTCGCAACCAAAACCACACTACCTCTGGGCCATGCCGCCCCCAGTAGCATCCATCCATCCATTTTCCGATCCGCTTTATCCTCACAAGGGTCGTGTGGGGTGCTGAAACCTATCTCAACTGTCTTTGGGCAGTAGGCGGGGCACACAATTTGGAGTGCCCAATCAATTTGCCATGCGTGTTTTTGGAATGTGTGAGGAAACCGGAGTACCCGGAGAAAACCCACTGAGGCACGGGGAGAACATGGAAACTCCACATAGGAAGGCTGGAGCCGGTATCAAACCCTGCACCTCTGCAGTGTGAGGTCAACGTGCTAACCACTGGCCCACCCCTGTAGCATATGAAAGAACATATGCAATTGCTACTTAAAAAAAAGCTAGTCATGACAAATTAATTAAAAATGAAGGATTTATTTGGCTACATTGAACAGTGAATAGTTGCGAATGAATCCTTAGTTTAAAGAATACAACGTTATGTCTCATTGAATGCATAAAAGTAAGATAGAAGGAATTCATATTTTCTTATCTGTCCAAAGGATCTGAAGTGTCCAAAGGTCTTCAACTATAACGTGCCGTCACGAGTGATTTATCAAAGGCAGGGTTTAAAGTACACAAATAGAATACAGGTCATTTTTAAGTAATGGTACCTTTGGGGATGGGAATTGAAAAAACAGCAGGGAAGAGTTCCCAGATCACAGTTGGACTTCATTTGATTGTATTTGTCACTGGCTGACTGAGTTATATTTATATCATATATAGATGTTGAAGTAGTGAAATTCAAAGGCAGGGTTTAAAGTACACAAATAGAATACAGGTCATTTTTAAGTAATGGTACCTTTGGGGATGGGAATTGAAAAAACAGCAGGGAAGAGTTCCCAGATCACAGTTGGACTTCATTTGATTGTATTTGTCACTGGCTGACTGAGTTATATTTATATCATATATAGATGTTGAAGTAGTGAAATTGTGTGTGTGTGTGTGTATGTGTATGTGTATGTGTATGTGTATGTGTGTGTGTGTGTGTGTGTGTGTGTGTGTGTGTGTGTGTGTG
>NW_017804840.1:74996-97301 GCF_001891065.2 Hippocampus comes
TCTTAAATTTTCTCCAAAATGGACAGGACGCCTTATAATGCGGTGCGTGTTATGTATGCGCCGAGTTCCAAAGCCTGACTAAGAGCACCTCTGGCCGACACGCTGTTTATATAGAGAAAAGGTGGACGTGAGTGACGACAGGCATGCGGAAGTCGGCCAATGAGTGAAGGGTGGGCGTGTAAGAGGACGCTAAAGGCACGTCCCGACCAGGTACCAGTCGCCAATGAGTGAAGAGTAGGCGTGTAAGAGGACGCTAAAGGCACACCCCTAGCAGGTACCAGTCGCGTGAGTACATCGTAAAATGGATAAATAAAGTACAACCGAACTCAGTTTTGCTTCCGTTGCCTTTTTAAAAACGTGTTTTTAGCGTGTGTCCGTATGTCTTAGCTGCTACCGTATGCTTTAAGATAACATACCTGGTATGTTTTAGCGTGAATGCATGCTCCCGAATGCTTCAAGCTGACGTGTTTTTAGCGTGCGTGCATGCATGCCGTATGTTTAAGCTGGCGTATATTTTACCATGCCTGGCTGCGCCAATAATACAGTGCGTTTTGTGTATGTGTCAAATACAGAAATAGCGAAATAGCACCCGTTAGTGAGACTGCGCCCAACAATACGGTGCGCCGAATGGTCGTGAAAATACGGTATGTATTATCAACATTCATTATTCCAAACATCAGAAAGCATTCAGCAAACATAACTGGAATCGAGCAAAAGGACTCCAAATCCCAACGGCCAAACCCGGAAGTGAAGTGCCGGCATTATTGACTCCAGCTGTAATATGCTTGTGGAGGCTCTCAGTCGTACAGGAAAGTTCCATCGTAGAAAGGGTTCTGTCCGTCGTCATCTGTACCTGTGGGTAAAAAACAAACAAAAAACAAAAAAGGACGTTTCGCTTCTCTCACAGAAGCTTCGTCAGCGGTAGACAACCCTGAAGTCTCCATGAAGACTCTGGGAAATTGCTCTGCGCTAAAAAGCTGAGCGTGGCCTATTTGAGGACTGGGTGGGGATGGTTAGTCACGCCCCTGTGGTGAAGAGGCCCATTGATTTCTAAATTCCCTATCGTTGGGTCTTGATTAGGCCTATTGCTTGGGCTAGGGCTGAATAGCTACTTTGAGTTAGCCTGATCAGCCAGTCCTCAAATAGGCCACACTCAGCTTTTTAGCGCAGAGCAATTTCCCGGATTCTTCACGGAGACTTCAGGGTTGTCTACCGCTGACGAAACTTCTGTGAGAGAAGCGAAACGTCCTTTTTTTGTTTTTTTTTTTTTTTGTTGTTTTTTGTATTTTACCCACAGGTACAGATGACGACTGACAGAACCCTCCAGCTGTAACGCAAATTACTTGGTTCAAACAAACATTCTAGTGCTACCGCACAAACGTGACGACTGTGCAAAAATAACTACATAAAAGACACCACTGTTACAGAAAGACTTTACACGCTATTTAAACTGCCGATCGCGAACGGAACAAACCGTGATTGAAACTAACTGTGATGCCGCTCTTTATATGTTGCGCTAACTGTCACCTGTCAGTGGCAGACCCGCCCCTTTTAAAGCGCCAGCTTAATCCATCAATAGGGGTTTCCCTGGATGGAATTTATTTGATTCCTTCGTGATTTTTGTGGTCCTCGGACCCGCTTTATACCTGTGGACAAGGGATTTGAGGCTCTAATCCCTCATTGTGTCCGAGGACCGGCAATCCGAGGCCAAGGCCAAGGACTTGACTCCCAAGGCCAAGGACTTGACTCCCGAGGCCAAGGACCAAGGACCGACCTTTGGTCCTCGAGCCGGTCCTCGAGGCCAAGGACCGGCTCGAGGAACACATCGTTGGTGTGTGTGCGTGTGTGTATGCGCGCGCACGCACGCTGTCAGATCGCGTACTTACCACTATAGTTTCCCCGGCCCTGAACAGTCCTGATCAACTCTCCGTTGAAGTAGGGGTGTCAAACTCATTTTTGCTGTGGGCCACATTGGAGTTACGTATTTCTTCGGAGGGCCGTTATGACAGTGAAACCAAATTAATTGTCTCATCGTATTTAGAGGTGTCAAATTATCGCGTTAATTGCTAATAATTAATTACATCCATATTTAGCGCATTGTTTTTTAATCGCGTTAGTCTAAATTGTAATCTCTTACTTTATTGTTTCTGTCGGTGGGTTGCCTTTTTCTAATATCCATTTTTATGTGTTGGCTTCCTGTGTTCGAGTTGTAGAGGGTGGGGAAACAACTGTCAGTCACAGCCTGAAGCGGACATTGATTGGCTTTCATTATGTTTGGGCTTGGTTAGCATAAGTTGATTGGCTCCCATTGGTGTTGGGCGCGGGCTAGGTAAGCAGCGGTGAGGAGGAGAGGTGAACATGGAGGAGCATATGAGCGTTCTCGGCACAATGAATGGAAAATTTACATTTCAAAAATGCCCTGACCGCACTATTGATAAAGGTAGTGTTGTGCCTAATTTGTAAGGAGTTTGATTACCACCGAAGCAGCTCAAGTTTAGCCTCCTACATCAATGCAAAGCACCCAGTCTCACAATTTTTTTCATCTCTTGACAGCACTAATCGTATTATCACTTGTACACCGCAAATTGATGGATTAGTAGTTTTGAAATCAGTCAACTATAATAGTTTATTCAGTTATTGTTAAAGTAAGTATAAACAAGGTGACAAAATTATTGCACAATCTCAATGTTATTTATTACACGTGACATTTTGACATTTCGGTACAGATTTTAGCAAGGGTCATGAAAGTTGACACACATGATTTGCTTTCGCAGGCCACATGAAATGGCGTGCCAGGCGAAATCTGGCCCCCGGGCCTTGAATTTGACACCTATGGTTTTTAAAGGGTTAGAACATCCTGTTGTCTCCACTAACACAGTCATGCTAGTAGCACAGAGAGATGGAAGTTGGTTTCGCCGATGTCGAGGATGATTTAAGTTTTCGCTGCCCCAATTTTAGCGCCCCAGCCGAGTCTAAGTCAGCCCGCACCTCTCCCGAGTAACCGACCAGAGATAAAATGTTCTGACCACGCTCATTTTACAGCAGCTCCTTCTCTAATGCTCAAGTGCACTTGTTAGTCACCCAAAAAGTTTTAGCTGTCCTTGTTAGGACCTCCTGGAATCGTTTTATTTTCCAAGTTGGAGTAAAGTTATACATTTTTTCATGGCAGGACTGATATTATAGTCAAGCTGTTCAGTCATAAAAATAACTGTGGATTTTAAATCAGACTGGGACCTGTTCTTTGATTTAAGAATGAGTTTTAATAGTCAAAATAGAGAACTAACAAAAGCGAGTGAGTTGCAGGTTAATCACATAAAATTCAAATTAACACTACGGCAACTAGAAGCTGTTGTATCGCTGAACCAATTCTACCCCCTGAAATCAGGTCGAAAACATCTCATTCTAAAGTCAGAGTTGTGTACCTTGTATCAGTATAACTCAACACGAGCCCCATTGACATGAGATAGCAGGCCAGAGTGTTTTTGGTGGCTTGTCGAGTGATCAAGTTGCCTATTTCCACTCAGGACTAATTTATACAAAGGCAGTTTGGAGTGCAAAGGATTTGGATGCTAAGTTGACTCTTTACATTTCAAGAGTGTTCCCTTTAGAGTGTCTTTAGTTCTTAAAGTATTTCCAAAATAAGTCAGATTATACTATTTGCCTTGCATCTTGCACAGAGGTCAAAACAGGAGAAAACTGTCTTCTGTCAAAGCATCCACACGGCTTGAGCGTCAATGAGACAGAGCTAACTCGGGTCTCTCGTAGCTGTTGTTGTAGCTGAATTGGTGGGTTTCTCTTTCCTTATCAATCATTGCAGTGATACGCGTATTTTCCCCAAAGTGATATTCCACTGAGCTCATGAAGTGACACAACGTCACTCTGCAATTTCCGTAAAGTGACATTGGTAACTTCCTTCAAAATGACAGTTTACACAATGTCACTTCACATCATGAGTTGTCCATATGTCTCACTGACCTCTGTCATATTTACTTTACGTGAACTCTAGTTAGAGTGAAGTGCACATCAAGACTTTTAGTTTTAGGCTGTTCTAAAATGCAAATCATGCTGACAACGCAAGTCAACCACCTTCCTGACTGATTACACAAAGTATAGATTGTGTTTCCCTTTTACAACACACTAACTGTACATGTCGGTACATTCAAAGATGGGTCCTAAACTTTCTAAACCTAACACGGGATTTGTGTTGCGAGACTATGATGATGGGGTTTCCACTATTTCTCAAAAGAATAACATGTAAAGCAGTCACTGAGTACATGATCAGCATCCATATACGACTTGTTGATTGTAAGCAAGCAGACTATAGTTGGAACTGAAGTTAGTGTGAGATTAGAGATTATGTGAAACTAAAATTGTCCAATACAAGTCTGGTGAACTCGAGTGGTCGAATTTAGTATAACAGTTTTACAGTCAAATTTGCCTGGGACTCAAGCCACTTTTGTTCCACTTTTTGTGCTGCTGTTACATCACTTTCCATTGCACGTCGCCATCACAACACATATACTTTTTTTTTTTTATTCCGGGGACCCTGTGGCACACTACCAAGGAGGTCTGAGGATGTGGACCTATTAAGACCACACTGTTGGGTTTTTAAAAATGTCGCCTGTTTACAGATACAATGAAGACATAAAACAACGTGGGTGCTAATCTACTTGTTTAGTCGCAGTTTTTCCCCAAAAAGTAGATGAGAGTATTGATAAAGAATTGAATCATTAAAAAGAAAAATCCGATCAATTCCCATTAAAGATGCTCACTTTACCCTATTTTGCTGATCCGTCCGGCTGCTCTGTCCGTGACCTGGGTACCCTTCTGTCATCGTCCCTCCATCCTTATTCATATAATAATCATCCTCCGTCCTCGTCCTTTTAAAGTATTCCATCCCAGTCCCCGAAAAAAAAGCTTCCGTGCATGACGCCGTGGGAGAGAGGCATGAGGGGGAGCAATTAATACCCTACAGATAAGACAGCACTTACTTTGCTCCATACATTTTTTTTTTATTTTTTTAGCTCATGGGAATATAACAGTATAGGATATTTTCAGTTTGATTCTGATGCAACCGGAGCAGCTAAAGCTAATGTCCTGAAATGTAAATGGACTGGGAAATCCAATTAAAAGATCCAAATTAATGGCCAGATTGAAATGGGAGAAGGTTTCAATTTCTCTGCAAGAAACTCATCTCGCTCAACAAGAACATGAAAAATTAAAATGATTTGGTTATTAAAATATTTACTACCTTATTTTCGGGACTATAAGTCGCTCTTGAATGTAAGTCGCACCAGCCATAAAATGCATCATAAAGTACAAAAAAAACCACAAATAAGTCGCACTGCAGTCTCAGTCGCATTTTGGAGGGAAATTTATTTGATAAAATCCAACACCAAGAACAGACATGTCATCTTGAAAGGCAAATAAAAATAAAAATAGAGAACACCAAGCTGAATAAGTGTGTGATATGCTAACGTTACATAACGCATAAACAACAAACTCAGAACGTGCCTGGTATGTTCACGAAACATATTAAGAGTCATTCAGATAACTATAGCATAAAGAACATGCTAACAAATTTTCCAAACCATCAGTGTCACTCCGAATCACTAAACCATTGAAATCTTCATTCTCTCTGTCATTTTTAAAGAACTCTGCGAACAGAACAGGTAGAATATGCGGCACTTCCTCTTCTACGTCGCTGACGTCACAGTTATCGTCAGTTGTTCTTGTCAGTTACTGCTAATGGGGAAAGTATCAACACAGGCCTAGATCACCCTGTTTTGGTTTAATGTGAAAATAACACGTCAAATGACGTAATGTGTTAATCATTTCACACAGAAGTCGCTCCAGAGTATAAGTCGCACCCTCGGCCAAACTATGAAAAAGAAATACACTTTATAGTCCGGAAAATACTGCACAATTCATATGTACAAAGTCATAGAAGAGAAATTGCTCTTCTGCTACCAGATAAGATTATGTTTGAGTCCTATAAATAATAAAATATAAAGAAGGCAGATCTAGTCATGGGAAAGCTTGGAAAAAATGTGTATGCATCCCTTGATAGGAACAAAAATGTCTTCACTTATTGTTTGATGCAACTGCATTGAAAACTGGGGGTGGGTGTGTATGTGGTGGAGATTTCATTGTTGTAATAGATCAGCATTTGGATACTACTAATCCAAAGAGAAGTAAAAACAAGTTAACACAATTCAACAAAACAAGATTGGAAGATATGGGGTTTTTTGATGTTTGGAGATTTGCTCACCCACTTGACAGGAACTGTACTCACTATTCAGCTCCTCACCGAGCATAGAGGATAGATTATGTTGTAACTTATTTATCTGGGGTGGGAGGAAAACCCCCAGATACACAATGCTTTAGTTAGCTCAGCATAAGGGAGGAATGGCACGCCCAAGCTTGGATTGTGCTGACACTTTGCGCTTTCACTTCAGCTTCACTGTAGGACAGCAGCTCAGAGTGTTGTCTGGTGTCTACCTATGGTGCCACGCGACCTCGAACAATTAATGTCATTGGGCAATTATTATTATTATTATTATTATTTATTTTGAGGACAGGGTGAGGGAATCAGTATTGTTTTAGTATTAGCAACTGGAGCGTTAAGACATTGGAGAAACATGCCTCTTCTATTGCTTCTGCTGAGCATCTCAATGCTCATTCTCAGCGCCAATCCCTGATACACAACAGTGTGCAGTGGCACATTGGAATCTGGTGAATAAGTGTGTGATATGCTAACGTTACATAACGCATAAACAACAAACTCAGAACGTGCCTGGTATGTTCACGGAACATATTAAGAGTCATTCAGATAACTATAGCATAAAGAACATGCTAACAAATTTTCCAAACCATCAGTGTCACTCCGAATCACTAAACCATTGAAATCTTCATTCTCTCTGTCATTTTTAAAGAACTCTGCGAACAGAACAGGTAGAATATGCGGCACTTCCTCTTCTACGTCGCTGACGTCACAGTTATCGTCAGTTGTTCTTGTCAGTTACTGCTAATGGGGAAAGTATCAACACAGGCCTAGATCACCCTGTTTTGGTTTAATGTGAAAATAACACGTCAAATGACGTAATGTGTTAATCATTTCACACAGAAGTCGCTCCAGAGTATAAGTCGCACCCTCGGCCAAACTATGAAAAAGAAATACACTTTATAGTCCGGAAAATACTGCACAATTCATATGTACAAAGTCATAGAAGAGAAATTGCTCTTCTGCTACCAGATAAGATTATGTTTGAGTCCTATAAATAATAAAATATAAAGAAGGCAGATCTAGTCATGGGAAAGCTTGGAAAAAATGTGTATGCATCCCTTGATAGGAACAAAAATGTCTTCACTTATTGTTTGATGCAACTGCATTGAAAACTGGGGGTGGGTGTGTATGTGGTGGAGATTTCATTGTTGTAATAGATCAGCATTTGGATACTACTAATCCAAAGAGAAGTAAAAACAAGTTAACACAATTCAACAAAACAAGACTGGAAGATATGGGGTTTTTTGATGTTTGGAGATTTGCTCACCCACTTGACAGGAACTGTACTCACTATTCAGCTCCTCACCGAGCATAGAGGATAGATTATGTTGTAAGATATATAAAAATAGAAATAAACTTATTTCCTTATTTATCTGGGGTGGGAGGAAAACCCCCAGATACACAATGCTTTAGTTAGCTCAGCATAAGGGAGGAATGGCACGCCCAAGCTTGGATTGTGCTGACACTTTGCGCTTTCACTTCAGCTTCACTGTAGGACAGCAGCTCAGAGTGTTGTCTGGTGTCTACCTATGGTGCCACGCGACCTCGAACAATTAATGTCATTGGGCAATTATTATAATTATTATTATTATTTATTTTGAGGACAGGGTGAGGGAATCAGTATTGTTTTAGTATTAGCAACTGGAGCGTTAAGAAATTGGAGAAACATGCCTCTTCTATTGCTTCTGCTGAGCATCTCAATGCTCATTCTCAGCGCCAATCCCTGATACACAACAGTGTGCAGTGGCACATTGGAATCTGGTTGGCAGCCAATATCTTCAGAACGCGTGCATGCGCGCGCGCCTGCGCATCACTTATAGCATGTCCACTCCTGGCCATATTCTTTTTTTTTTTCGTCTTCTTTTTTTTCTTCTTTTTGCAGAATTTTATTCCGTTACAATTTTATTCTGTTCCAGTGTTTCTTAATATATTGACATGCTTTGGTCCAAATACCGAAAGGAAGCTTTTGTTCTGAAAATGAGGGAATTACTCCCACACAATAGCGATAGTTGGTAATAATTATTTCGTGAACAACAACTCGAATTTATTCGATGCATTTTACACTGCGATTTCAATAATGTTGTAGAACAGGGGTCCCCAACCGCCGGTCCACGGACCGGTACCGGTCCGCCGGGCATTTGGTGCCGGGCCGCACAGAAAGAACTTGCCTTAATTCCATTTTATTTCGGAATACGAAAGATGTTTTATTTTGAAAAATTACCGGATTCTCCGTTACATCCGTCTGTGTCACGCTTGACACACGTCAAGCCACGCTTTCCCCCGTCACGTGAGGGTTTCTGCAGCAACGGCGATGAAAACAAAATTACGAAGTAGACTGGACATAAACCACACACTTGAGGTGTCATTGTCTCCTATTACCCCGAGATGGGACTGTCTGGTTGCAGAAAATCAAGCTCGGTGCTGTGGTGAGTCGTCATTTTCATGCACTTTGAATTTGCGTTGTATAGTATTTTGAAGGCATTAAACATTGCCATAGCGATCGCAGTGTTGCGGCCAGATTAGACGCTCCTTGTGTTTATTATTATATTTCGAAAACGCCACAGTTTTCATGCAGCTCATGCCATATTATTTTGTTGTATTATTTCCGCCACACCTTAAATGCCGGTCCCTGAAAATATTGTCTGACATAAACCGGTCCGTGGGGCAAAAAAGGTTGGGGGCCCCTGTTGTAGAACACAGCGACAGGCGATTCCCATGTTCCTGTAAGCGCAATGTACTCACACACCATCTGGTCCATCACATCCGCACCACACTTGATGGTGTTATATTGTGTGACTGTGGTTGGCTTCCTTTTAGTGTGATTGTCAGTCTCAACCACATTGTGCATGCTGCTTAGAATGGAGACAGTCTATTTCTGTTTTGCTGTAAACTTAATTGGCTTGGGACCAGCGTATGAAAACACCGAATGAATAAGATCAGAATCATCTTTATAAGTATGTAGAACACACAAGCAATTTGTCTCCGAAAATATAGGCTACACCAGTAATGCAATAACAAGTGTTGGAGGTCGGGAGGGAGAGGATGTTGTGGTCGCGGCAGGATCCTTTCGCCGTCCTCCGCATGTTCGTTTGAATTCAGGCTGAATTGAGGTGTGAAATCAGAGGCTGGAAATGGAGAAGTTGCTTCAAGAAGATTTTATCAGAACATTCAGGTTCAGGTGCAGATAATTGTTGCACCTTTTTTTAAGTGATCAGTAGCAGAAATTATAGTACAATTTGGGTGTGCAATTATACAGTGAGTCCTTGAGCGCTTTAAAGTGTCTGGTGCTGTGGAATATAGTTCAATGACAATTGCTCAAGTATGTACATAGCTGGAGCTATAATCATCATTGCGGTAATGGTGCTCCACAGGGGTCTGCAAAATTGCAAAGAGCCATGATAGATTGAGTTACTGTTTCAGGAGTTAATGGCGAGACAGAAGAAGCTGTTTGAATGTCTGATGTTTTTGGTGGTCATCGTTCGATCGCGCTTACCTGAAGGGAGTAGCTCGAAAAGGTGGTGGCAGGGTGTGTGTGTGTGGGGGGAGGGGTGGGGGGGTCCAGTAAGATTTTCCATCCCCTTGTCTTGGTTCTTGCGGTGTGCAAGTCCCCAAGAGTGGGTAGGGCAGTGGCAGTGATTTTTTTTTTTTCCGCTCTCCTAACTGTCTGTTGCAGTTGGATTTGATCCTTTTTTGTGGCAGCCCCAAACCAAACTGTGATGGAGAAACACAGGACTGATTCGATGACTGCTGTGCAGAACTGTCTCAACAGCTTCTGTGGCACACCGTGCTTCCTCATCAAGTTAACGTTGACCTCCCACGTCATGTCCTGAGAGACTATGATTCCCAGGAACTTGAAGGTCTCGACAGTTGACACAGGGTAGTTGGATAGTGTGAAGGACAGCTGTGGGGAAGGATGTTTCCTGAAGTCTACGATCATCTCTACAGTCTTGGGCGTGTTCAGCTCCAGGTTGTGTCGGTTTCACCAGGTACGCAGACTTGCCACCGTCTTTGATGAGGCCGATGACTGTGGGTTCATCTGTGAACTTTGTGAGTTTGACAACTGGGTGTGTTGAGGTGCAGTCCTTCGTGTAGAGCGAGAAGAGCAGTGGGGAGAAAACATATCCTTGGGGGACTGGGTGCTGATGGTGCGTGTTGATGATGTTGTCCTCCCAAGCCTCACCTGTTGTGTCCGTCCCGTCGGAAAGCTGACTGAGTCCTCCACAGACCATTTAGCCCGGGAGTCAAACTGCAGAGGGTCCAGCAGGGGTCCGGAGATGTTCTTTAGGTGGTTCAGCACAAGGCGTTAGAAGGATTTCATGACCACAGACGTCAGAGCAACAGGCCTATAGTCGTTCGGTTCCAATGTTACTGGTTTCTTGGGGACATGGCTGATGGTGGACTGTTTGAAGCAGGATTGGCTCTCCACACAGCTGAAGGGATCTGTTGAAGATCTGTGTGAAGACCGGTGTCAGCTGGTCAGCGCCGACTTTTAGGCAGGTGGGGGGGCACTTTGTCCCCGTGGTCTTCTTGATCTTCTGCTGCTTGAAGAGCCATCTCACGTCCTGTTTGTGGATCATCTCCAGGGCAGAGAATGGGGTCTGGGGTGTGGATAAAGTAATTTATGGTGGGGACGAGCAGGTGTGGGAAGTGGAGGTATCCTTTTCGAATCTTGAGAAAAACACGTTTAGATCATCAGCCAGTCCCTTATTATTCACTGCTTATGGGGATGGTGTCCGGTAGTTTGTAACTGCCTTCAGGCCATTCCATACAGATGCAGAGTCGTTAGCAGAAAACTGTTTTTTCAGCCTCTTGTGGTGTCTGTTTTATATCTGTTTTATGGATAAATATATAACCTAATATATCGTAACGTAATGAGCAGAAGACAGGCATATGGTTGTCAGGCAAAGCAATGAACATGGCAAACAGTGCACAAATAAAAAACAAAATGCATACAGATGATGCTTGTTAGCTGCTCGACAATGGTCATCTTGGAACAGTAAGGAGCAAAGTACATACAAGTCATGACTGCTGTCTGTTCTGATTAGATTAGCAAAAATGCATATGCAGGAGCAAAGTACATACAAATAATGACTGCTGTCTGTTTTGCTTAGATTAGCAAGAATGTCGATCATTAGATTAGCAAAATGCATGTGCAGGGTGAAATACATACACGTGATGACTGCTGTCTGCTTTGCAATAATTATCATCAGGTCGCCAAACCTATGGGGGTCCAGAAAACCTACACTCGTATGCAATCACACAAAGGCCCAGTAGAGGCCTCTATTATATTTTAAAAATAAAGCCCATTGTGATACCATTATAAATCAGAACCAAGATATGAAGCTGTTTATGGATACCATTAAAATCTATCTGACAAAGAATATCACAGCCAATCAGGATTACACAACGCATCATGATACCATTAGAATTGACAAAGAGTAAAGGGCGTCCTTAGGTACCAGCCAATGAAATGAAAGGGGTTATAATAATAATACATTTTATTTATAAGCGCCTTTCAAGACACCCAAGGACACTTTACAATAACAAAAAACAAAACAATACGGGTTGAGCAGCGGCAGCCAAACGTGCCAACGTTCACTCAACCCGGAAGTCAGAAAGAAACCACAAGGGAGGGAGACGGGGAGAAAAAAAAACACGCTCGAACTATCCTCATTTTGAGGATAATTTGAGTTAGGCAAAAAACTCCTGCACAAGCATATGACAGTTACAACAGGTCACAAGACATAAACAATGAAGGCAGTGATACAAGGGAGTGTATGCGCGAGTGATTGTCTGGTTGTGTGTGCGTGTCAGGCCGCAGCTGGTACGTCAAGGTCCTGGCATATCAGTCTATGGCCGAGAAGGAAGGGGTGATGGTGGGGGACTAGCTTCCCTGCGTACTTTCATCAGGGGAAGGTCGAGATAGCAGATGTTGTTTTGGTAGCAGGCTGCCCAACAATTTAAGACAGCCTTGAGTCCGTGGCTTATGTCTCTTAAGTGGCGTCGATCAGCCAAATCTGTGATTTCTTTCCATATTTGAGCACGGATTCCAGTTTCTCCAAGTTGTTGACCATCTTGCAGTGACGCTCCAAAACCGCAACAGTTTATGGTTCAGCACAGTCTGAGTCTGAGTGTTGGACATCCGCACTATGCCATCCTTAGACCGGCAGCCTCTTCACTTCCAATCGAGCCGCTCCCGTCGGGTGAAATTTGCGGTCGATCCCGTCGGTTGAATTTTGCGATAGATCAGGAAACTGCAGACAGGAGCAGAAAGCAAAAGCGTCCGCCTTCGTCGAGAGCCAAGCAGGAGAGAGGTTGGCCCCACAAAGCTCTATAAAACCTGTGTCTTGTCTCTGGAGAATTCAGAGCTCTGATGTGCACATCTGTACCTCTCCGAGTTTTGATTGAATAAAACTCGCTTGTGACCAGCCTGCAACTTGGACTCTTGACTAAGTTTGTACTTAGTTTCCGACTAACTCCGGCCTCAAATTCAGAGAAACATCTGGTACGTCCCCTGGTCTGCGGCTCAACGAAGAAACTTCAGTGTCGGCCCTCCTGCCCTCTGCCGATCCCCGGGAGAAGGCGAGACGCCTCCGTGTGCCCCTTGCCTCCGGGAGGAGGCGTGGGTCTGGCTCGGGGCCGACACTTCACTCTCTGCATAGCTTCTCATTGCAATGTTAATTTCCTTTCTCATTTGATTTCGGGCACGTTTGTACAGTGCCCTATCTCCACTTCTAAAGGCAGCCTCGTTCTCTTTTCTAAGTTGTCTGAGTTTGTCAGTGATCCATGGCTTGTGATTGTTGAAGGAGCAGAAGGACTTTGTTGGTTCACACGTGTCCTCACAGAAATGTTATGATGTTTCAGTATCTGTGTATTCGTCCAGGCTGCCAGTTGAAGTTTCAAAGAAGCCCCAGTCGGTGCAGTTCAAGCATTCTTGTAGTACTTGCTTTGCTTCATTGGTCCATCACTTCACAGTCTTGATAACCGGTTTTACACATTTGAGTCTGTGCTTGAAAGTAGGGATTAAGTGTATAAAACAGTGATCAAAAAAGCCCAATGCTCCGTGGGAAACAGATTGGTATGTGTCATGTAGCAATGGTCCAGAATGTTGCCTTCTTTGGTGAAACAATCAATGTGCTAATTATATCTGGGAAGCTCATGGTTAAGTTGTGCTCTTAAAATCATCCAAAATGATAAAGGGTGACTCTGGATGCTTTAGCTCGATTTTGTTTACTTGGTCAGCCAGCGTTTGTCGCGCTCTGTTCGCGTTAGCTTGCGGTAGGATGACAATGCCGGTGAGTATGAAGGAGGAGCACTCACATGGTGAGTAAGAATGGCTTACAGTTTCAAAACAGGACTTCAAATTCGGGCTGCAGTGTGCGTTGAACTTCGTGACATCAGTGCACCATTCTTCGATATAGAAGCATATTCAACCACCTGTTGATGTTCCCTGTTTCGGCTCGGAGGAGGCAGAAGTCGGGTAGGTGTAGCGCGGCATCCGGGTGGCGGTCGCTGAGCCAGGTTTCGGTGAAGCAGAGCATGGCAGAATGTACAAAGGTTTTGTTGGCGCTGGTTCGAAATCCATGCTTACATAGCTTGACAAGCACGACCCTCTTCCGGCAGCGTTTCCATGCTCAATACAGCCGCCGCACCAGCTATTTCCTCAGAAACTTGTGGATTTGTGTGTGTTGGTGAAAAAAAGTAAAATGTCCTCTGATCGCTCCTGGTTATATTTTAATATAAAAGCATCAAAATAGCCGTAATTGTTTTTAAAGAAGCATTTAATTTTGTTGATATTGCACACGTTATGAATGTTGCAAGATCACTTTTTGCAAGTCAATTTTTGGAAGATTACCTAAAGCCTTGGTTGAAAGATTACCTAAAGCCTCGGGTTGACAGGAAAGTTGACATGAATGTTCACATCTTGTTTTTTGTCTCCTAGGCTCCTGAATGGCTCCATAAATGAGACACTATCAACCCAGACAGAGATCAGTTTTGAGGAAGTGGACAATGGATGCACTGATCATACTGAAAATCAACTCATCCTGCCTGGAATACAGGATGAGCATCTCAAATTATCAGGAAAAGGCATGGGCAGCCGCAGTTCTTATGTTGGAGATGTCGATGATTTGTCTGTTGGGACTGTTCTCACTCAAGCAGGTCAGCAGCCTCTTGCCGAAGACTCTCCAGTGGATACAAATCTTAACAGTGATATATCAAGAGGGCATGACAGTCATACCATGAACACAGCTAGCGAAGGAGCAGCTATGGTTCTCAGTCATCAGGAGGCTACAATGAGCCCAGAAGAAGGAGGTATGACGATGAAAGAGAGCCTGAGCCAAGGTGGAGGGGTTTTCATGCTTTTCAGACATGATCCAGCCAATCAGCAAGTCAGCACATCAACTCAAGGAACAATGGTACGTTTCCGTGACTTAGCTTTCGGGTCGCTTTCTTTTCTCTCATTATCTTCATCTCTCTCCGCCTTTCTTTTCATCCCTGTTAAAAAACAAACAAACAAAAAATCATGTGGTCTCCCGAGGCTTTGTTTGCTGCACTTCATAATGCTTGCTCGGTGCAAAAAAAACCCCAAACAAATATATAATCTACACCATAGAGCTAATACTCCCTGCGCACTCTCTGACAATGAGGGTGCCACTGCCAAGTACTGTAGTGAATGTGCAATTACACTTTCTTCTATTTTCTTCAGCAAAAAAAAAAAAAAACACGTTCCCCAGAGTCACACACGCGCCCCTGGCATCTCACCCCCCCCCCCATTTCACTTGGGGGTGGGGGGCACGCCCCACTATTTGAGAACCACAGTAAAATATATCGAGTTGATAAAACAGAAGGGCGGAGCAGTGCATGACTGGTTAGCACGTCCGCCTAACAGTGCAGAGATGCAGGGTTCGATTCCAACTCCGGGCTTCCTGTGTGCAGTTTGTATGTTCTCCCTGTGCCTGCGTGGGTTTTCTCCGGGTACTCTAGTTTCCTCCCACATTCCAAAGACATGCATGGCAGGCTGATCGAACACTCTAAATTGTCCCTAGGTGTGAGTGTGAGCGCAGATGATTGCTCGTCTCTGTTCAATTATTGTTGAGTGAGTGTTAATGATTAAATTAAAATTATTGCAAAATCTTGACGTTATTTATTCCACATGACAATTTGACATTTCAGTACAGGTTTTAGCAAGGATAATGGAAGTTGACACACATGATTTGCTTTCCCAGGCAACATAAAATGATGTGCCGGGCCGGATCATGGCCCCGGGCCTTGAGTTTGACAAGTGACTCAGACGAAGAGGCTAACGTGATGTGGCCGACTGCAGTAGATATTGTCTGATAACATCACTAGGGGTATTGATACTAAAATTGATTCAGTTATTGCCGCTATTAAAGACCAGATAACCCAAATTCAAGTCCTAGAGACTCGTGTTGGTGAGGCGGATGATGGAATTGCTACAGTGGAGAGCACAACAGAATGTAGCAGGCTAAAGTAAAGACTTTGGAAAAACAAGCTGTTGCTATGTTGGAGTACATTGATGACTTGGAAAATCGTGTGGTTGGACTCGGTGAAGGCACAGAAGGAGCCGACGCTGTTAAATCACCTGACTTTATTTCTATATTTGTTCCTGTTTTCATTACTCAAACTAATGGATATATATATATATATATATATATATATTTTTTTTTTTTTTGTTGTTTTGTTTTCACAGATGGATACAGATCAATATCAGTCCAAGAAAAGAGAGTTTGAGGCCTGGCTCTGCAGAGAGAATGAACTGCTTTCAGGGATCCTTAACACCAAGAGAGCAACGCGCAAGTGCAAAGAATTCACGATGCAACAGGACACACTAAGCGTGAGTTACCAGTGTCAGCATATGCCTACCCAACACACATTCGTCACACATCTCTGTCCAAGGTTTGAAGTATTCTTCATTAGCAGAGTTTGGGAACGCATTTCATTCAACATTGCAGTATACAATGGGCTGATTAATAAATGATTAGCGTTTTATTTTTGCTTTCTTAATTTGAACATTTAATTGTTAGGAATTCTTTTTAACTCAAGAAATACTTTGCCTTGAAAATAAATGTCATATAAATAAAACAAATGCAAATCAAAATTAAAACTCGTATTTTGTGCACTATAAGACACACCTTCAATGAATGGCCTACTTTAAAATTGTTTTCATATATGGAGTGCACTCCACTATAAGGCGGATAGAAGCGAAAATAGTGGTTGCACTATGCATCCACTAGGTCAGGGGTAGCCAACATGAAAAAATACAAATGGCATTACAAAACAATAAATGAAAGACAAAAGTTATGAAGACAATTGATTCCACAAAAAGGCACACACGTTTCGTGGGCTTACATCCACAAGGGGCTAAATATCCTTAGCAGTCTTGCTTGTCTCCTTCCTTTGTTTAGTCTGGAGTTAACTGTGCTTTTAGTCTTATCTTTGTTTCATAATGGCTGCGCAGAGCTCACAAAATAGTTGTCTGAGTGTGTGTTGGCGAATGCACATGTCAATTAGTGTCAGGCAGAACCCTTTTAGGTTACAAGTGGTTCATGCTAATAATCACCATTAGATGGCAAAGGAACACGAACAGGGAAACAACTCAATGGGGAATGTAAAGTCTCTTGATATTAGGGGCATTGGCTTATAGGGCACACTGTTGGCTTTTGAGAAAATTAAATGCTTTTAGATATACCTTATAAATGCGGAAAATACGGTAAACTTGCCTTCATTATATACCTGGTATACCTCATAACATTTACGCCATCCCCACACAAAAAAATTGAGCTTCTTTGAATAAGGCCCCTTAAAACAGACATTTAAAAAATAAATACCAATAACAAATAATTGAACAAGAATAAAATATAGTATAATAATTCAGATGTACCGTATAATTTAAAACCCACAATCGCAGTTTCACTTTGTTTTGATCTGGGCTTTAATGAGACACTGTATATGTTTGTATTCTTAGCTAACTAATTGTACAAAAATTATTATTATAATTATTAGACAATTTTTTAATAGCATTTTTATTAGTTTTGAAGTAATGCTCCTACATACTGTTCACTGTTGGGCTGACAATGCACATTTAAGGTTGCATCTGATTGGTCAGATAAAAGCATACAATTCCTCATAAAACCTATTGCACGCTTTTGCGATACACATATTGCACAAGCCATTATTGAAATAATGCTATTTTTTTAAATAAAATGTGCTGCTCTCATACACGTGTATGTGAATCGTTAGTTAGCGAGCTAATTGACTTAAAATGAACTGTTCAGCAGTATTGACAGTGAAACCCATCTCGGCAGTCTCCCAACACCTCTGTCGGGAATTTGCTGCCAGCCCATTCTCAGTCCGTCACGCACGGCAACAGAAAGATGGAGGAGAATGGAAATGAAATAAACCGGGATCATTGACATGTTGGGTTGAAACCCGAAAAACAAAGACCTGTCTGCTGTTTTTCCTTGAACTGGTTTCACTTTTTTGATGCAGGCCCTGAGGTCAGGGGTAACATGGGGTCAGGAGCAGTTCCAACTTTTGCTTCAGGGAAGTGGCGTTAAAAAGAGTGGATCAGGTCAAGCAGCGGACACGAGTCTAGAAGAACTTCGTTACCGCTGGATGCTCTACAAGTCCAAGCTAAAAGCTGCCGGTGACCTCCAGACCAGGCTCAGGTCGAAGGTGAGTTGACTACTTTCAAATCTTGGGTAATATTTCCTACATTTAAATGTGATCTAAGATGATCTTTTTATGATTAAAATAAAACTTATTTTTCTGTGAGCCGCCTCAAAATATGCATCACAGCCACCGGCACGCGATTCCTGGCTCCCAAGATTTACTGAGCTATTCGACTGCTAGTACATAATCTATGGATAAATCCAAAAAAAGTTTCGGACTTAATTAGTCATATTTGAAACAAACATTGCTAAGATAAGCATCGCTAACAAATGACAAGCTCACATACACGTGTGAAGTAGGTGTGATCTCTTACATCTACGGTTGGGCATAGCAAATCGAGTGGAACCAGGACTAACTTGCTGAAATTTTGGCTTGTTTGATTTTATTTGGCATTAAACTTCAGCTGGGTGTGACATTTAGCACCTTGAACCTTTTTTTAACAAATTGTTCAATCATGATTTGCCAAACTGTTGCCTGTTCCCCCCCATTTTACAGCGCTCATATCTTAAGTTTGTGTTGTTAGGTAAAAGTTTTTTAAAAAATACAAAACTGACCAAAAAAACCTAGGTTCCGTCACTTGCATCTCAAGGCACCGCTGTATTTATTGAGTGGCTTTAATGACATGTTTTGAGGTATTGTGCACACTCTTATTTGCATTATTTGTAGATCTTAATTTTGGGGCGAAAATACAGTACATAGTAAAACTGTTTCTTTTCTTTCTCTTGTGCAGAAAGTCACCGACAAACAAAGGATGCCTGCGACTGGAGCAACAGTTTATAAGGTACCATAAAACTAATGTGTATGTCATCTGACAGAACAATGAATTAATTACAAGCATCTGGAATTGACTTTTCACATTTTTCGCTGTTATCGGCAGTGGCGACTGGCCAATAGCACAATGAGCACCACATAATTTTCCTGAAGTCTAAGAAGTAACTTAAAAAGTGCATAATGTAAATAATAGATGGTATAGATATTTCTTGATGATGTCATTGCATATTCCTCAGTGTAAAAAAAATAAATACATCACTGACATTGCCCCTATGGCGGCGAATAAGATACAATTCATGAAAGGAGGATGAGTGATAATTAACAGAAGATGGCTGAGTCATGCTAAACTGCTGACGCCCACAGGTGTCAAAATTCTGGGGGCCAAATCCGTCCTGCCCACCAAAAAAATCTTATGCTTCACCCTCCATGATTCTTGCTAAAATCTACTCAAATTTCAAATTTTCAGATGTAATACATGAAAATCGTCAGGTATTGCAGCATTTTTATGTCACCAAACCACTTGATACACTATCCATCAATCCCACTTTTAGCCTCATCAATCAATTTGTATCTGTGTTGCACTTTTCATGCATAGAAATGCAACTCAAAATGATGTGCAATAAAAACATCCAAAATACGCCTGCACTCACGCACAAAAAACACACTCCTGTAGGGTTAGGTGTATCGCATAAAAAAGAAGGAAATCACTCTTGGTCCCCAAGGTTTTGAGACAAAAAAAAAACATGGTGCAAAGTAACAAGGTTTAAAATAACAAAAATGGACCAAAGGAAAAAAGGTACAAAAATGCTATTTAGAATGGATTAAACAAAAAGGGGCGGCCCGGTGATGAGTGGTTAGCGCGTCAACCTCACAGTGCAATGGTTTGATCCCGGCTCCGGCCTTCCTGTATGGAGTTTGC
Organism: Hippocampus comes; assembly: GCF_001891065.2. Taxonomy (NCBI): domain Eukaryota; kingdom Metazoa; phylum Chordata; class Actinopteri; order Syngnathiformes; family Syngnathidae; genus Hippocampus; species Hippocampus comes. Next base: position 94,667 of record NW_017804840.1, read on the forward strand.
GTTTCCTCCCCGGGTCTGCGTGGGTTTTCTCCGGGTACTCCAGTTTCCTCCCACGTTCCAAAAACATGCATGGCAGGCTGATTGAACACTCCAAATTGTCCCTCGATGTGAGTGTGAGTGCGGATGGTTGTTTGTCTAAGTGTGCCCTGCGAGTGTGCTGGCAACCGCTTCAGGGTGTCCCCCGCCTAGTGCCCGAAGACGGTTGGGATAAGCTCCAGCACCCCCGCGACCCTTGTGAGGATAAAGCGGATCGGAAAATGGATGGATGGATGGATAACGGGTCAACAGCAAAAGGCAGCAAAAGCTGGCACGCAAACGAAACAGCCACACTAACACTAATAAAAGAACGAACAACTATCTACTAACTAAGGAAGCACAAATTCTTAAACCACACTTGCCAAGAGCAAGCGAGCTACTGCTGTCAGATTCACCACCGATTTCTGTCACTCCATGGAGGATCTTTCAACTTGGCGCCGATGGTTAGTGGTCACTCAGGAAGTCTCTGAAGATATACTTTTAAAGACAGGAGCACTCACTCCCATCTACAACACAATAGACAGCGCGCGCACACACACACACACACACACACACACACACACACGCTCGAGGAACACATCCCTGACACACACACACACAACCTGATGAACTGTTAAAAAATAACGAAAAGATCTGGCAAGGCAGAAAGAAACCATATGAGGGAAAAATCATCCAAAAGGAAGCTCAATCAACTCACGGGATAAATCCACTCATCCTGTCATTGGTCGACATCACGCCGGGAACCAATCATGCGTGCAGGCACATCCAAAACCTCTGAGTCATTCTGCATTTTTTTTTCCAAATACAGTACTCTGAAAAAAAATGCGATGTACAGAAGCCGCGATAAATGAAGCGCGATATAGTGAGGGTTCACTGTCGTAACAAAGCTTTGTTTTGCATGAAACTGTCAGGCAAAGAAGTACAAAGTAGGCTGAAAAAGAACTCCTCCACTAAAGTACTAAAGGGCTCTATGACTGCTCTGTAAAACTACACAGGTGTCAGAAATGAAGTTTGTGTACGAAACAGCGAAAGTGGGATGTTTCATGGACAACCATGAGTAAGAGAACAAAGAGGAGGTAGAGATCTGGTGGACTGGTGCAAATAACTATCTTTGCCTCAATGTGAAGAAGACCAAGTAGTTGGTAGTGAACTTCAGGAAGGTCACCCCACCCCCCCTTTCCTCTGCACATTGGAGGCATAGCGGTGGAAGTGGTCTCCGCTTCAAAGTACCTTGGGGTCAGCATTCCAATGACTTCACCCGCAGCAGGATTACTTCTTGTCTGCTGAAGAAGTCTCACCAAAATCTCCAATTCCTCTGAAAAATGTGACGTGCCGGACTGGGGAGCTGTGTTTTGGGGTACTTCCGCTGAAGTGTGGTGGAGAGCATCCTCAGTACAAGCACCTCAGTGTGGCAAAACAGCTGCTCGGCTGCAAGAAAGGAAGTGGAAGGGTTTTTTTTTTTTCTTCAATGGATGGTTGAGGCTGCTCAGAAGGTAGTTGGGAAACAGCCTTCCCACAACCACAGACATCTTCACCAGCAGATTCAGAAAGAAGGCTCCTCTGCATCATTGGGGAGCAAACCCACTGTGCGCACTGCCTGTTCCATCCTCTCCCCTCAGGCAGCAGGGATGTGTCCAAGGACCGGCAACCCGAGGCCAAGGCCAAGGACTTGCCTCCGAGGCCAAGGCCAAGGACTTGGAAAATTTTCCGAGGCAAGGCCAAGGCCAAGGACTTGAAAAATTTTCCGAGGCCAAGGCCAAGGACCAAGGACTTGCTTCCGAGGCCAAGGCCAAGGACCAAGAACTGTCCTCATGATTTGCAACACCCCTCCATCATAACCCTTTGCACTCCCTAACGCTTGAATGAAGTGATTTTATTCAAAGAGTAGAACAGTCAGGGTACGTGTTATTTATACTGAGAAAAAGAAATAAAATCATATGATATACATTCATGAATTAATGTTTTAGTGCAGTAGTTTCTTAATATGAAGTAAATCAACACTCAACAGGCATGACATGGCACGGAACACAAGTTGAGAAATGACTTTGCATAGAAGTCAATCACTGACTGCAGAAAAAGCGGTAATCTCTCAGTGATCATTTTACAGTTTACCTGCAGCGAGTCCCAGGGACTCACTGATCAGAAAAGTATGAGTCCCATTATGCATTGAGAGAGTCCCAAATTTCGAATTCCGAAATGGTCTACTTATTCAATTGCATATGATAATAACACAAACAACATATACATACAATTATAAACAAATGCTGCAAAAATTTAAATAATTCAGGAGCAGGCCTGAGGATTTCGGAAATTCATGGTAACCGGTTGTCGGTTCCGTCGGATTACCCAAGGGGAAACCACAATAACTGATGTTGGGTTCCGTAAACGTTCATCATCGGAACCCATTTTTCTATTTTGACTAATATTGATAATCAAGAATTCTGAAACTCAAAAGTATAATGTTTCAAGGGTAAATGTTTGAAAACTATGCATTAAGAATGAACATTACATCAGCAGCTGTGTACTCCAGGTTTATTCCAAAAAATAAATGGATCAAAAACTGGTGTACTCATGTGGAGGGCATCATCAGAGTATTTTT
>NW_017804840.1:97912-112718 GCF_001891065.2 Hippocampus comes
TTTTTTTTTTTTGTTTGTTTGTTTGTTTTGACTGAGAAATTTCCTTGCGTCCCAAAAACGCACATTGTTTGGAACTGTGCGTCCTGTGGGTTAATTTTGCGTCTCGGACGCGGGAGGCAGAGGTAACGAGATGGCTGATCTCTAAACATTCTCTGAGTACTACTATTATTACCACTCCCACTAATACTACATTAATTAATTTAATACCTTCAACTTAACAATAATAATAAAAAATAATAAATCAACCATGATTTTAAACTATGTATTATCAATATTCATTATTCCAAACATGAGAAAGCAATCACCAAAAACATAACTGGAATCGAGCAAAAGGACTCCAAATCCCAACGGCCAAACCCGAAAGTGAAGTGCCGGCATTATTGACTCCAGCTGTAACGCAAATTACTTGGTTCAAACAAACATTAGTGCCACCGCAGAAACGTGACGACTGTGCAAAAATAACTACATAAAAGACACCACGGTTACAGAAAGACTTTACACGCTATTTAAACTGCCGATCGCGAACGGAACAAACCGTGATTGAAACTAACTGTGATGCCGCTCTTTATTCGTTGCGCTTACTGTCGCCTGTCAGTGGCAGACCCGCCCCTTTTAAAGCGCCAGATTAATCCATCAATATGCGTTTTACTGGATGGAATTTATTTGATTCCTTCGTGGTGTTTACGTACCACTTTATACCTGTGGACAAGGGATTCGAGGCTCTCATCCCTCATTGTGTCCGAGGACCGGCAACCCGAGGCCAAGGCCAAGGACTTGACTCCCAAGGCCAAGGCCAAGAAATTGACTCCCAAGGCCAAGGCCAAGGACCAAGGACCGACCTTCGGTCCTCGAGCCGGTCCTCGAGGCCAAGGGCAGGCAGCTACAAAGCATCCAGAGTAGGACCGCATCATTTTTTCTGCAAGCACTGATAAGCACGCACTAAACTATGCAGACACCAAACACGCATTAATCAATGTTCCTTGCTCTTAGCTGCTGTTTTTTTTTTTTTTCTTTTCAGAAACCAGGTTTGCTGCAGCGGGTGTGTCGAGTGGCTCTTCCTCTCTGGCTCCTCTTCCTGGCTTTCCTGCTGCTGGCCTTTCTCCTGCCCCTCATGGACGAAGGCAACAGCTGCTCCATCTCCAATAACTTCGCAAGATCTTTCAGTGTTATGCTGCGCTACTCTGGGCCACCGCCTACATAGATGGAACTCAGCCCGCTTTCTACCGCACATTCTTGTTTCTCAACAAACGTACTCACCTACTTTTTATCTGAAGAAGAAGAGACAACTAAGACATTCTGAAAGCCGTCATTAGAGGCTTTGCAATCACCAACTCCATAATTTTAATTGTATCTTGAAATATTGTTCCGAAACATTGCCTCACTAATGGCCATATTCTCTCTGTGAGAACTCGTGCCATATGCTTAGAACTCATTCACTTCCAGCCGTTTTAGAACATTTTTGACATCTTCAAGACCAACAGGATATTGTCTTCAATGATTATAGGTAGGGCGGCACGGTGATCAACTGGTTAGCATGTCTGCCTCAGTGCGGAGGTGCAGGGTACAATTCCAGACCCTGGCCTACCTGTGTGAGGTTTGCATGTTCGCCCTGTGACTATGTGGGTTTTCTCTGGGTACCGGTACTCCGGTTTCCTCCCACATTCCAAAAACATGCGTGGCAGCTTCATTTGTCACTCTAAATTGTTCTTAGGCGTGATTGTGAGTGTGACTGGTGCCCTGCGATTGGCTGGCAACCAGTTCAGGGTGTCCCCCGCATACTACCCAAAGACAGCTGGAATAGGCTCCAGCACACCCCGCGACCCTCGTGAGGATTAAGCAGATCAGAAAATGGATGGATGATTATATTCCCAACACTCTTTCACCGTTTGATTCAGCCTTTTTCATTCTTTATAGCATTAGAAAAAATGCAGGTTGCACAAAATGCAGCCAGTTCTCACAGTGGACTATGCTTCGATCTAAAATGGTAGCTCAATGTCATCTATTGTTGGTTCTGCATCACTCAAGTTGTTTCAATTTGAAATTTCCAGTGGCGCAGCAGCAGACGGTCTCCCACCCATCCCCACTGGGAAAAAAAAACGTAATTGACAAGTAGACTTGTCAATGGCAGTGAATGAGTTTTCTGGAAAGGCAGTTGAGCTCATCATACTGAGCAGTGTATCGATGGACTTCCAGACATGCTTTCAGTCATAACCACAGTCTTCTTATTCCACTTTAAACATACTTTTAATGGATTAATTCCACGCAGAATAATGCTCTCCTTCAAAGCTACATGACACACTTACATACAGAAAGACATTCATATCAAGTGCGCTTCATCTTTTGCACAGATTTCAATTAAATTCTCAATTAGCACGAAAAAATACATGTTGGAAGGATTTGCGGGCAAGTCTGTGTTGGTCTTTGGTGTTTCCACACTCATTCATTGCTTATGTGCGGTGGGTGTGTCAGAAATATGTCAGAACTGAAGTGTTAAGCAATTGCAGGTGCTTCAAAAAAAAAAGACAAACGAGAGAATGTGGCCCTTTGTTGTCATGTGCCGCAAAGGCCAGGACTTGTAAATGCAAGAGATCCGAAACCGTGTTTCAATGAACATTTTAAAATTGATACTGTGTTAACCCACTCATATCAACCAAAGGCCAAATCCAGAAACGCATAGCCAACAATAGACAGTTGTTAAGCATTAACCACAGAAATTCCGTAAAATGGAATACAGTTTATTTTTTATCTTAATCTCATTTTATGCTTAATTTTCGAGGGAAGGGGAGGGGTCCTCAAACAAAGCATGACCTTGAGAACCTGTAATACATTCTCAACAAGCCATTTCTTATTCTATGAACTTCTACTGTGTACGTTACAGATGATGAAATGTGTGCCCAGACTGGAAATGTTCATGTGGGATGAACAAGAGTGCAACAAAGCGATCACCACATCTCACCCTGTCGTCAATTGGTTTTAAGGGCCTGAGTTCTAGTTTATCTTGTGTGTGTGTGTGTGTGTGTGTGTGTTTGATGGGGTTGAGGCAAGTTAGTCATTTAACTTCGTACACACAAAACTCATCCGATCATGCCTCAGCCAAATTAAGATTCAGGGGGAAGTGCTATGAAAAAGTAGGCTACCTGTATTTTCATTAACTCCAGGTTTTTGAAATACCAAAACTGGATTTTACGGACATAAGGCAAATGGGGGGTGAGTTTTGGACTTGGGCCTTCAGTGGGTATTTAGTGATCTAATCCACCTCTTAATAACGTCACAATATGTACATAAAAAAACCAAAACACTATATAACAATGGCTTTGTTCACACTGCAGAGTGTGCGACTAAACTGTTCAAAAAAACTCTGCTGGTTGTCACAAGTACATTTGCCGTTTTGCATTCTTTGCTTTCAAATGTGATTAATCAACATGCAGCTTCACACAGAATTGTCAACGATCAAGAGTTATCATACCCATCACTATTTACTGCATCAATTCTTATTTCTTTTTAAAAAGATGGCATTCCCGGTTTACACACACACACACACACACACACACAATCATTGGTCCTTCCCCGTTAAGGCAAGAAAAATAATGATACAGTACTGTAGTGTATAAATAGTTCATGAAATGGGTCTGAACAAAAATGATGGCCACCACAAGTGTCTTCAATATAAGCAGTCTGCCTTTTTTAAGGTGATAAGTAGTCACTGTGCTGTTAGTTGACAGTTTAGTGTGTAAACACACGAAACATGGAACACAGAAAGTGAAGGAGAGTGTTCCTTCAGAAGATTAGGAAGAAAATTAAACAAAAATGTTAGAGGTGAAGGCTACAATTGCGCCCTTGACCATCAGGAAGAGTTTCTCTCGAGTTTCGCTCTTGGAATTGTGTACATGTACCCAATATTTTAATAAAATTTTCATTCCTAAGTGCTAACTTGTATTTTTACTCTGCATGTGACAAATAAACGTTTTGAATGAAAATGGCTCAAGAATTTTATGTAAATTTGCAGAACGGACATATACGCATGTATACTATATAGATATACTGTCTTTCCAGTATATGTGTGCATTCATTGTTAAATGTTATATGTTCTGTTGTACTGTTAAATGTTCAGTAATGCGCTTTGTTACAGTGCTATAATTATTTTGAATGCACAATATAAATGAAAAGTTATGTTTGTGTGTGTACACACAATGTATATAACATGCTGTAACAACTCAACTTTATTCATAGGGCACTTTAAAAACAACCATAGCTGGATCCAAGTGCTGTGCATAAAGTAAAACTGAGACATAAAAAGACAAGACCGTGAAAATGGGAAATAAATAGCATAGACAAAAAATACAATAAAACACGAAATATAATAAATAATACGATGATAATTACTGTCTCGTGCTGAGTGGAAAGCCAAACATTTAAGTCTAATTTATTGATATAGCTCTTAATCACAAAAAGTGTCAAAGGGCTTCATATGCCCACAGTTGACAAATATTAGCAACATCCCCTGATCTTCACTCCCAGGAGGGCAAGGAAAAACAAAACAAACCAAAAAAGAACCTCTGGGGAAAAATGAAGAACCTCGGGAAGGGGCCGCAGACATGAGAATCCACCTTCCAGGATGACCAGGCTGCAATGGATGCCAAGTGGGCAACATTTGACACAATACTGTGCTCTCCAATGTGAGTTAGAATGATATGAAAGTCCATTTAACAAGATAAAACGATGCAGGAAGACACCTTTGGAAAGCTGGCTCCTCCTCAAAAAAACTTGTTGGACAATGGAAAAACATCATCATTGCCACGCCACCGGTGAGGTGGTCCACCCCTGATCTTGTCCACCTCAATTGGTGCAAAACATGTCCACACATCAATCAGAATTCGTAGCGCGACATCTAATTGGGTCATCATCACATCGCCCCCTCTCCAGACCAGATGACAGCAACTGCGTGAATTAGTTATTTCTAATGCCATATAAAATTGGGTATCAGTAGTTCTAAAATTGAAAATTTTACACTGAATCCAGAATCAGAATCATCTTTATTGGCCAACTATATAGAACACAAAAGAATTTGACTCCAGTAGTATAGGCTACACCAGTGTTTTTCAAACTTTTTTGAGCCAAGGCACACTTCTTTCATTGAAAAAATCTCGCGGCTCACCACTAGCTGAAAATGTGGGGCGGAAAAAAAACGCTTATTGTAACAATTAACGTGTTATATTGTTACTATAACCGTTTTTAACATTGAAGAATGACGTTATAACAGCTTGAATTGGAATCAAATGAACACAAAGAAAACAAGTATTTTATCATCTTTCATATTGTTTAGCCGTCATCCTGCATTTATGCGTCACAAATTCGCTTATCTGTAGGCTAAACACAAGGCAATTGGCTAGCTGTTGCTGCTCCCTAGGGGTATGAGAGGGTACTACACGATTACTTTCTGGGCGACAGACCGCACAGGCATACAAATTGGATATTTTCCCGCGGGACACCTGACAATGTGTCGCGGCACACAGGGTTTGAAAAACACTGCCTTAAATACATGACAAGCTTGATTGCTCACAAATGCACCTGCCGAAAAGGCACTACCTCCACTCCAGCTGGCGCTGAAAACAAAAAACACAGACAACAAAACCATGACACTCATAATGCTCATAATTTCTAGAAAAAACAATAGTGAGGTGGCAGTGGTCGTTGCTCGGGCCCTAATAATAAATAATAATTTCTACAAAAACAGGTGGGACCTCACAGCATTCGCCTCAATTCACAAGTGAACCAGATCCATGGGGGGAAGCTGCTGGAAAAGTAACGCAATTATATTTATTCTTATTTCTGATGTTTACAAAATATCTGAATGTGCTAATTTAGTTGAGGCTGGTGTTATTAAACATGGAATGTGAAAATCTAAACTAATTTCTGCTGACACATACATATATTACAGTCTATGGTAATAATTGTTGTCTTAGATTGAGGAAATTCTGCGGTAAGCAAGATCTGACATGTGGCATGAGTTAGTTGAGTGGTCTCATGACGGATGAACCTCCTGTGGAAGTTTGCAAACCCCAGGAACTGCTGGAGCTGTTTGCGCGAACAAGGTACAGTGGTACCTCTACTTATGAACGTCTCTTCATGCGAAATTTTCAAGTTACGAAACGCCTCAAGAGGAAAATATTGCCTCTTGTTACGAAAGAAATTTCAAGACACGAAAGGTAAAAATACAGTATGGGCTGCTCGTAGCAGTTTTCTGAATGCAACATTCTTATAGCTGCTCTGCCATTGGCTATTACCAAGCATCATTCTGGCATCCCATTGGCTAAGAGGGACCTCTACCGTATGTGTAAATCCATGTGTGTAGATAGATAGTCATTCGCCCAGGAAGTCTTCCGATGGTTTTACGTAAATGTGAATCACCCAGAAAAAGTGCTCACCAGTCGGGTGATCACTCACTATGCTGATGTTTGCCTTGGACATTTTCAAAGGATTGTTAAAAGCCGACAAAAGCAAACATCCTTGGATTCAGTTCTTTACAAAATGCTCAGCAAAAACCACTTCTGAGAGAGAACATGAACTAAAGAGGGCAAAAAAACGATGAGGGTGCATTTAAAAGTTAAATGACCATCATTTTTATTCTTTACGCTATTCTTTGTTTTTTACATTATGCACAGCTCTGATTTATTGTGCAATAATCTAATTTGTAACATGTATTTCTTACAATTTGGATGCATTTTTATGCTTCAGAAAACATTTTTGTCTGATTTTTTTTTGGGGGGGGGGGCGGTCATTGAACGAATTTGGCCATTTGCATGGAAAACGCATCTCTACTTACAAAATGTTCTAGTAAAGAAATTTCTTCCAGAACCAATTAATTTCATAAGTAGAGGTACCACTGTATAAGCCACTTGACAATTAGCCACTTCCTCAGTCTTAGCGGGATCTGGCCTAAACTTACCCTGGGCAAGAATGTAGCCGAGAAAAAACTAAACGAAAACTAATAAAGGGGACACCATAGTCACGTTTTTCTGCTTTGTGAAAGAGTTTGTTTTCTTGGAGGCACAACAGAACTCATCTACCATGCTGGGACATATTCTGGGATTTGAGAGAAAATCAAAATGTCCTTGAGATAAAACAATCTCAAACTGGTTAAGCATATCTCGGAAAACGGCACTAATAATTATAATAATAATCATAATAATAGATTTTATTTGGGCAGGGGAGCCTCATGCGGCTCTTTGGCTGGTTCCATTCGGCTCCCGGGCTTTCACTTGACAAGCGTCGAAAAGACCTTGGCGGTGGCGCTGCCATTCATTCCTTATGTCAGGGGTGCTCATTACGTCCATCGGGGAGGTAGTACTGGTCGATCGCGGCGTGACATGAAAAAATATCAGTCTTTTATTCATCCCGTCACTTGATTAATACACAAGGCAGCCAGTTAGATGACAACTGAATTTGACATTCAGGTGACCAATCAAGCGCAAACAACAGCGCTAAGTGCAGCAGAACTTCAATGTCAGCCTTTCATCAATCCCGTTATTTGATTGACATATGGGGCAACCATTGAGATGACAACAGAATTATCGCAGATTATAAAGCAGGGGGCCAAATACGTCGATTGTGATCCACCGGCAGCCAGCGGACTGGTCCCAAGTCGACCGTGAGGCATGGGAGGAGGAAATGGGGTCATTAGTACATTTCAAAGCTTCAAGTCTTCAACGCCACTTCAGCTCACTCTGCGCTAACATCGACCAGAAATTTCCAAAAGGGACTGAACTTCGCAAGCACAAGTTGATCACTTTGAAAAGTCGGGCATTTAGACAACATCATGAAGCCTGTGATGGAAATCGTCAACTACATCCGTACATGGGCTTAACCACAGGCAATTCAGGAATCTCATCACTGAGTTGGACCAAGAGCTTCCAGGTGACCTGCCGCTGCACTGCACTGTGAGGTGGCTGTCAAAAGGCGTAAAAAACGTGAGCTTCTTCTTCCGCTTACAAAACCCAATGTGCAATTGTGCTCACTGCCTCGCCACTGCCACAATGTCATTGTGAGAAGATGCAGTTAACCTCATTCCAAAATGAATAAAGCATGTTGACTATATTTTGATGTAAGGTACCTCATAGTACAGCGAACATAATGGGACTCTCTATAAAGTAAGTCTACAAGACCAACCAAAATATGAGACATTGCGTGGGTTTTATCTGGGTACTCCGGTTTCCTCTCACATTCCAAAAACATTCGTGGCAGGTGAATCGAACACTCTAAATTGTCACATAGTGTGAGTGTGAGCGTGGATGTTTGTTCATCTGTGTGTGCCCTGCAATTGGCTGGCGACCGGTTCATGGTGTCCCCCGCCGACTACACACAGCTGGGATAGGCTCCAGCATGCCCCACAACCCTTGCGAGGATAAGCAGATTGGAAAATGAATGGATAGATGCATGGATGCATGGATGGATAGATGAATGGTGTTCTTTCAGAAGGTTGCAATGACTAAGTTTGATCAGCAGAGAGAATCGATCGCCACTTGCCGTGCATGGCCAAAGGGGGCTTTCGCATTTGAGATTGAAGAAGAGCCACACAAAGGTGGAAAACTTTGAGCAGTCCTGTTCAGAATTTCACAGCACTGCTTTGAAAGACAAGAAGTAACAAGAAGTACTCTTGGAAGATGTTAATTGTTCAGCTCTGATCTAGCACCAAAGAGCACATGAAGAGTTTGAGGAAGAGGAATTTTGCGTTCAGCCTTTAACATATGTGCAGACAAGTTTACAAGTGTTTCATTTTTTTTTCTGAAGTCGAGGTGTCCCCAATTGTTACATTTACAGCACTTTTATAGGCTATTTCATTTAAGTGTTGTCCTCTTTTAGTAAAAGTACTGTATCCCCAGACAGGCGGTGTTTAATTTACAGCACTTTATATTCATACAATCCAAAAACCTGCTGCATCTCAGGAAATGCTAGTGGCGATTGAGTTATACAAGCTCACTAAAAACAATCCAAAACGCCGTTGTGGAGAAGTTTTGACCTGCACATTGATTACACGATGAAAATTAAATGGAATGTTAGGAGACAAAGTTGTTTTATTTGTTTATTTATTTATTTATTTATTTATTGGTTTTTATATATTTATTTATTTATTTATTTTCAATTTATTTATTGAAGTCCAAGATGGCGCCCGAGTAGGCAGCCGTCGGCAAGTGCTCTCATGAGCCTTGCTTTTTTTGTTGTTTTTCTGTTTGTTTTGTCACTTTGTGTTTGTTGTTATGTCGTGTGGACCTGATGTGGACTGTTTTCAGCATTTTTTGGCCACGACATTCATCAAGGAGGACACTTGGTGCTTGGTGGTTGCGCCTTCTCGGCAGCACGGGTATGCCAGCACTGTTTTTGATTGGGAGGATTGTCGGCGCCATTTGACTGTCGTTGCTGGACAGCTCCGGGGCGCTTGTGTCTTGCACCTGTAATGGGCAGCATTTTCACAGCCCCGCTTTGTTCAGCGGAGAGATCGGTGCTGTTGAACGGGCTGCGGCTGGATGGATGCAAGGCTTGAGGAGCCGACGATGAGAAGAAAGGAGCGTCAGCGCAGAGCGCAGATGCGTATGTGGAACTGGGAATCGCCGCTTGGAATTGAAGCGGATTTACATGGGACAGGAGATGTGAGCCAATCTCTTTTTCGTCCATGGACGCTACAGCTTCTTGTTTGCTTTCAAACTTAGCTTGTAGCAGACGTGTGCACATTTTGATCATGACGTTCCAGCAGCTCCTATATTTTGTTGTTCTACGTCTTCCTTTCATAACTTTGCTGCTGTGAATTGGGAATTTCTCCATTGCGAGACTAATAAAGGTTTTCTTATCTTATCTTTATATGCAACGACTATGTCGACATTTTCGAGAAGTTCATAGGGCAAGAGCGACATCTATTGGTCAAACCGTAATTTGGAAAGAAAAACTAACTGAAAGCTGTGAGGATTTCTCCCTTTCATATTCACTATTTTCACATTATGTACATAATATTTATATTGTAATGCCCTTCAACGTGATCAAGGACGCACGCAGTCGCTTAATGCAATCTGTTCGCTTTTTATTAAACAAAAAAGCAGCAATCAACACACGTTCAAGGGAAGTGCTGATAGCCACCACTCACGCCCAAGCGCTCCACACTCAGACCGCCGCCGGAGCAGTTCTCCCCCCACCTGGGTCCTCCCCTCTCCATGACGTCACCCCTGACTCAACTAACTCAGCCCTCAAATACACAAATAACAAGAAACAGATATTACACTATTGTGCCCTATCAGTTCTTGTCTATAAAGGTAGAACACTCACATTTTCATGTACCTGCGTTTTAAATACAGTCCGACTTAATCACGAAATTTAGAAAACGTTTGTACCATGGTTCAAAACTATATTTCACTGCAGACTCCTTGGGTATTTTGTGTTGCATTTCTGTATACATGATCAATGCCACAATATGTTCAAGGAGGAATTCAAGGCCAAGTGAACGTTTCAGATGATCAACCATGTTTATTTGTTAATAGTGGTGGCATTTATTTATTTATTTATTTTCCATTATTTATTTATTTTTATTTGAGTATTTAGTGCTATGCTCAGTGTTTCATGAAAACTGAATTATTATTATTATCTTATGTTTTGTGAAAGTTTTTGAAACATGAATATTGACAAGTTATTTAGTAAAGCAAAACTGACAAATACTCAGATATTGTTAATTTCTGTTCGGGGTTCTGTTAGGGGTTGGTGAGGGGTTGTGCAGGGCAACACAAAGCAATTACGCTCAGGGCACCAAAATGGCTAACGCCGGGTATAGATAGCTAGCTAGATAGAAAAAAACTGTCACGTTATAAAGAAGATAAAATGCAAAATATTGATTGAAGAAAATGTGTACTTTATATGCAATAGTATCAGAAGATGATTCCACATTTATAAAGTTTCAGAATCAAAACGGCCCTCCGAAGGAACTGTAAGACAAAAATGAATTGGATAAGCTTCTCCACGCAACAACACAGTGACTGTCGGTGTACTTTGCGTTTTACTGGAATAGGTTTTCGGTGTTGTGGGGGGGCTGGTTCTTCGAATGATGGGCGGGACTCGCTCTGATCGAGATCATCCCTCCTCGAACAAACCAACCTGGAGCTTGAGCTTCCTTTTCCAAACTACGCTGTCGTCTCCATGGGGACCCACTCACACAGAGAGCTGGCAACCACCTCTCTGCCAAGAAGCAAAAATAAGGGAACACACACGACCACTCACTCTCAGCCACCATTGTCTGTTTACTGAGTGAAAATTGTTCCGCCATCTCAGCCTGTGCATGAAGGATTGAATGGCTCTCTGTCGACTAACTGGACAATAGACCGCCTGTTCGCTTTTCTCTCGGTGTATTCCTTCCTGGGTGTCGGAACTTGCCACTGATCTTGATGGCTGGGCACGAGTGGGATGACTGGTTCGAGAGGGAGGAATTCATCGGGCACATCAGCGACATGCGAGTGCAAAACCTCCAAGGTAAGAGATATCCGGCAGCTTCTCATTGTGCAGCGGACTACAATCAGCCCTAGATAAATCATTTCACTACTATAGCGGGAGAGATAAATATCGAAGCTGTGTTTTTACCTTCTTAGTACAATCGGCCAAATAAAACAATCTACGGACACTCGCAGAAATGTACTTGCGAGTGGAACTTTTTCTTTTAGTAGAAATAGCTACCGTATAAATATATAGATTTTCGTGGTTCAATCGACCATATGTGGTTTATCAGTTTCTAATAATGTAGTCAACACACACACACACGCACGCACGTACAGAAAAACGTACGTGGATGCGTGTGTGATGTGGATGAAGTGGGTGGGAGTGTGGTTTTAAACTACTTCTGCAAACCTTAATTTGGTCTGTTTTTCCCTTTCAACACGTTATATCAACAGCAATTTTATAGCAAACAAAAATTTTTTACTTTATGGGCTGAATAAAGTATCTATCTGGGGTGGCAGGGTGATAGACTGGTTAGGATGTCCACCTCACATTGCAGAAGTCACACATTCGAATCCCGCCCTAGAATTCCTATGTGGAGTTTGCATGTTCTCCCCGTGCCGATGTGGGTTTTCTATGGGTGCTCCAGTTTCCTCCCACATTTCAAAAACATGCATTGTAGGTTGATTGAATACTTTAAATTGTCCTTAGGGGTGATTGTGAACGCAGATGTTTGTTTGTCAGCGTGTGTCCTGCGAATGGCTCGGAACCATTTCAGGCTGTCCCCTGCCTGCTGCGCGAAGACAGCTGGGATAGGCTCCAGCACCCCCCGAGACCCTTGTGAGGATAAAGCGGATCGTAAAATGGATGGATGGATGGATAATAATAAAAATAATTACACGAAATTCCACAAAACAACAGCGACGTCACTGGAGTCATTGCACGGGCCTTAATGATTATAAAAATATTTTAAACAAAACAATATGGACCTCTCAGTGGTCACTGCTCGGCCCGAAAAATAATACCAAGAGCTTCGAGTCCTGCTGAATCATTGTCTTCATACCTCTTAATTTCTTTGATCACAAACTTTTCTTGCGCCTTATAAAGATGCTGAGGTTTTCTGACTGTTACCAGTCCTTGCAGCTTTCTTGGAAAGTCCTGAAGCATCTGATAAGTGGCTGGGAGAGTTGAAGGATGGGAGAGCCGCGAGTGCTTTAAAGCAATGGCCCAGAGGCTCTTGCGTAACATGATGAGCCAGAGAGAGTGGGAGTGCATTTCCCTCTGCTTTACTGTGCTCAGTCTCTGAGCTGAATGTTCCTGTTCCCACATCCCACACAACGCACTGTTTTGTCCCTCTCACGCATTGCACTCACACGCATGCACACACATGCATATACATGCACAAACACAATCTCTCGTTGCCTCGTGCCTCATTGCCTCAAAGGGATGTGCGTGTGCGTGTGTGTGCGTGTGTGTGTGTGTGTGTGTATATCTATATATATCTATATATCTATATATCTATCTATCTATATATATATATATACACACACACAGAGAGAGAGAGAGAGAGAGAGATCTACGAGTCATGATGAGTCACGGCAGCAAGTCTGGGTAGGAGGTCATCAGGTGGACAAGCATCACAGCAATGCACCACCCAAGCATACAGTTCGTGCCTACCAGCTAATGTTTACATGGGCCGGCTGTGCAAAGTCTGCTTGCATTTCCATGCTTTCCGCTTGATCACTTCGGGGCTACTTGTTCAAATGATTCAACAGTTTTTTTTGCATTGCCTTGTTTTCGACGACATACCACGCACAATGGCTTGCTCCTCTACGTTGCTCTGGAGATAAAATAGCTTCATCTTCGAAAGTTATGGCTGCTCATCAGCTGCGCGTTTAGCTGTATGTTTCGTCAATTTGTTACTGTTACTTTCTGTCGACTGCTTCTTCTTTCATTCGTTGTCAGATTCTGCTTATTTCAACTTGTAAACCAATGTTAGAAGGGGGACCGTGATTGGCTAAAGTCGCGCACATTTCCATAACGTCTGTTGCAGTAAACATGCTCACCGCTGGTCACATAATATCACGATTCTCAATCATATAATCACAATTATATAATTACATTGCCCTTTGGAAGTTAATCGACGGGGAGTGGATTGGTTGACTGAAGTGTGATCACAGAGTCATAAATGAGATGGTCTTGAACTAGACACAGCCTCTCAATGTTTGGAAATATAGCTTTCAAGTCACCGTCAGCAGCCAGTTTGTTTGACAAAACGGGGTTCGTGAGGGGGTCTAAAATGTAGCGGACGATTTTAAGTAGTGCCGGATCATTGGATCGTCGGATGATTAGCTCAGCCATTTGAACGTTGGAGATACAGGAGACAGCGGCCATGTTTGTCGGTTTCGTGTCAATTGACAAGCAACTTCGGGAGACCGCTAGGTTGTACCCCAAAGGTAGCTTACAGTTTTTTGCATACCAGACCCAAACATCAGATTTGTAATGCCATAAGCCAGCCAACAATGCGAGCTTTTGTCACGACTCCATCTCCAATGAGTTGGTTATCTGATAAAGGTGACCAGATGTTGGTTAGTGTTAATGGGGAACCTTTTTGGCAACCAATGTTGTTTGAAAAAATGTTTTATTGCCCAAACCGTGGACAGCAAGGCTTTTTCACAGTCCGAGTATTTTAATTCGGGGCCATTGAATGTTTTGCTGATGACACGTTTTACTTAAGATAAGATTTATTTGTCCCACACTGGGGAAATTTGCAGTCTACAGCAGCAAAATTGGGGGAGTGGGGAGGGGGGGGGGAGAAAAAGTAAAGTGTTTCATTGCACAAAATAAATGTTTCAGAAAAGAACTGTACACAGTTCAATATAAGTACAATGTAAAATAAAGCATTAGCAATATACCATATTTGTAGAATAAATACTTACTAATAAATACAATTTATTACAATTTATTATATATATATAAATAACTCCATACATATATAGATATAGATAGATAGATAGATAGCGGCTGGATAGCTCAGTTGGTAAGGCATCGGTTTGGCGTACGGGAGACGGTGGTTCAAATCCCGCCTGGGGCAAAAATGAGCACATAACACCATCCAGTGTGGGGACTTGGGCAAGATCCTTCACGCTATGCCGACCTCATACAATGATGAGAGACAATAAGACGAATGACATGCCGGCTCAGACGTCGCCCGGCCAAACAAGGTCTGCGTCAGGTGCTGGGGAACCAGAGCACCCTGATGAAAAATGGGCTACTGGAACAAAGCGGAGATGGGCGAGATGCGATAACATGGCTCTGTTGGAATGCTACTACTCAAGCAACC
>NW_017804840.1:115418-125054 GCF_001891065.2 Hippocampus comes
TCCTACGTCGTACAATTAAAAAAAAAAAAAAAAGTATACTTGTCTTTTGAAATTGTATTTACTTTTTTCTGTTTTTAATAAATGATTTTTTTAAATGTATTGAATTTGCAATATATATATATATATATAATATAAAAATAATAATAATAAATACTTGGTCATACATTTACTCCCAACATGCGCTCAGACAATGGTCGGAGAAGCCTGACAAGATTTCCTTGTCAATGTCAGGTAATGCAAGGCACGAAATATCGATCACTGCTCGGGAGCACCACTTCCTTTTTCAAATTAATTTTTATTGGATTTCAATTCATTTTAGGCAAAAACAGGTGGGGAAATCCTTGTTAAATTAATCTTTTTATGAAGGAACTATATTTGAATTATGTAAATCAGAGTTACCAGATTAGGGACTGATTGAAAACTTTAGAGAATCTGCACATGAAATGGGCAAGGCTAAGGGTCGGCAACCCAAAATGTTGTCATAATGAGCAACAAATGTAACGGCCCTAAGATGAATGAAACAGAAAAATAAAGTAGACACAAGAGTTTGTGAAAAGGAAATCACAATCTGCCTGCCTTCGTCGAGACCTGATGCAGAGGCATCGGACGCACTTTTGCAGCGTGTTAACTATTGTAGCTCACGTGTAGGGTTTAAAAATGCTTCTCTCTGCCCTCCAGATTCCCATTCTTTGCCATCACCCTCGGTGAATTGTACATGAAACACCTACCTGCCTGGCATCCCGCTCTGCTAATAGAAACATGTGTCGCAAACTGTGAAACAAATCTTCGTTGACAAAAATGCTAAAATTTAATATTTATTCTGCACATTTTTACAGCATTGGAAAACGTTAAGAATGTTGGTGTCATGTTTGTCCTCCTACAGAAACCATATTAAAACAAAAATATATTTCCCTCCCCCATCTTTTTCAATTTCCAAACATTTTTGAAAAAGCTCCAGGGAGCCACGTGGCGCCGCGAAAGAGCCACATGCAGCTCTTCAGCCGTAGGTTACTGACCCCTGGTTTAAACCAAGGGTCGGCAACCCAAAATGTTGAAAGAGCCATAGTGGACCAAAAAAACCCAAAAAACAAATATGTCTGGAGCCACACAAACATTAAAAGCCTTATATAAGCCTGACAATGAAGTCAACACATGTTGTATGTATCCATATTAGCTACATTAGCCTTCGATCAAAAAGACCAAGTTGGCTACAATTACACAATGAGCCTTCATGATTGAATGTTTTTTTTTTCCCCCTGCAGTGCAACCTATAGAGCGGGGGTGTCCAACCTTTTTTGACAGATTTACTTTTCGATCAACCAACCTCCCGCGATCGACCCATTACCGCACACGTGTGAATACACACACACACACACACACACACACACACACACACACACACACACACACACACTTTAACACACATGCCATAATGAGCAACAGCCACAACGGCCCCAAAGATAATCCAGGCATGGGAAGAATTTTTGCAGAATGTTAACTATCGTTGCTGATGTGTACCGTTTAAAAATGCTTCTCTCGGCCCCCCAGATTCCTTTTCTTTGCCAGTGCCCTCGGTGAATTGTACATGAAACGCGTTTTTATGTATTTATTTATTTTTAACAACCACCTGCCTTGCATCCCGCCCTGCTAGAAGAAACGTGTGTCGCAGGCTATGACGCAAATCCTGGTTGACAGAAATTTTGAAATTTTATATTCATTCCACATATCTTTACAGCATTGGAAAAGGTTAAGAATGTTTGTCCTCCTCCAGAAACCATATAAAGACAAACAATATATTTCCCTCCCCCATCTTTTTCCATTTTCAAACATTTTTGAAAAAGCTCCAGGGAGCCACATGCGGCACTAGAGCCGCGGTTTGCCGACCCCCGGGCTAGACGAAGGGAAAAATCTTAGGAATAATTATAGGGTAATTATCGGGACTAATGAGTGTGTGTAATGAAAGTTGAAGTTGAGTTTGAATGACGTGTAAAGCTCTGTTTAATTCCCAATAAAATTATGCATCAGCTGTAGCAAAAATTGTAAGCTCATTTACTTTTGGTCAGACGTCACTGGATCACAAGCGAAGAGGGTCGCCGCGAGGAGTGTGGCGTCACAGAGCATCAGGAGGAGGAAAAGAAAAACATGGGAAAGTGCATCCATCCATTTTCTGATCCGCTTTATCCTCACAAGGGTCGTGGGGGGCGCTGGAGCCTATCCCAGCCGTCTTCAGGCAGTAGGCTGGGGACACCCTGAACTGGTTGCTAGCCAATCACAGGGCACACAGAGGCGAACAACCATCCGCGCCACACTCACACCTAGGGACAATTTTGAGTGTTCAATCAGCCTGCCATGCATGTTTTGGGAATGTGGGAGGAAAGCGGAGTACCCGGAGAAAACCCACACAGGCCCGGGGGGAACATGCAAACGCCACACAAGAAGGCCGGAGCTGGAATCAAACCCGGTACCTCTGCACTGTGAGGTCGCCGGGCTAACCACTGGACCACCGGCCTGGCACATGGGAAAGTAAAGTCCAAAAATCAAGTTCAACCAAAGAAAAAGATTGAAAAGACCAGAGTGTTTTGCTTGCCCAAGAGGTGGTGACAGTGGATCCTAGGGGAGCATCCCTCGAATGCCCAGCTGCTCAACGTGTGTGAATAACTCCTCAACCCGGGTGGCCAGCAAGGTGACGGCGTTACAGAGCTCCACAAGCGTGGCCTCTTGCTCTCCCACCAGTCTCCCTTGGCTGGCCAAAGCTTTTACAATCTTATCCAAATCTAGGGGATCCATGGTCATATTATTGTAGTATGATCTGGAATAATTCGGACAGGTGTAGATCCCACAAGCATTAGGGGTGTTCACATGGCAACATATGGTCCGACACAGCACCGGCGCTCCGCCAGTTGAGCGTTCACACGTGCGAATTTGCTCCAGCGTAGCGCCGCTAAACAGCTTACACCGGACCATTTGATCCACCTCAGGGAGGTGGTTTAAAAATTTGCTCCAGAGCAAATGCTTGTTTGCGGCGCAGCACCAATGTAAGTTTGCACGTGTGAACGCTACAATTTGCTCTGGAGCAAATGCTCGTTTGTGAGGGGGGAGTAGCCTCGCTTCGCATGAGAAGAGTTGATTATGTACGGCGAGAATGCGTTGCTTTCATGCTCTGTCGGACTTCTGTCATGTGTTTGTTTAATAACGACACAAGACGAGGCTGGTAACAGTAGCAAAGCACCTTTTGGGTTATACCATCTCAACTAGAACGTGGGGGGATAGTCTCCAAACGTCATCTTTCCTTTTGTAGGAGACTGGACTGTCTCGTAGTTGTTTGTGTAGTTTGTTCCTTTGTTGTGTGTTCACAACCCCGCCCGTGCCCCATAGAATTTATTTCGTGATTTCCTCTCTTGATTTTTCTGTTTGGCACATTACATTTTTGCTTTTCTGAGTGTCATTGAAGTCATCGTTGATTTACATTATCGGGGGGCGGTCACTCTCGAGCAGAAGGCACAGAGACCGAGAAGGAGAAGGACGTGCCTGTACAGCAGTTGCTTGAGTTGTGTATACGTTTACAAAAGAATCAACACGACAACTCATTTGTTTTCTGTCGTTTTGCTCCGCTGCAGAAACTGCCGTGTGAACGCAAGTGGAGCTGCACCGACGCTGCGCCGGTGCTGCCACGCTCAGCGGCGTTGTACGTGTGAACGCTCCACAGAATTTGCTCCGGTGTAAACTATATCGCAACAAAATACATCGGTGCAGCGCCGGATCAAATGTGTGCCGTGTAAACACCCCTATTGACAGAGACAAAAGCTTTATTACAGAAAGCGCAGGACCGACAAAGTACAAATTAGGTTGCTGGTACACAGAACCAGGTAACACAAAATACAAAAGAGCCCAAAGAATTAAATAACAGTAACACTACTTACAAAATGTGATAAACTATGACATGAACATGAGCGGCATGAACAAGGTTATGAGCATCTGGAGAATAAGAGTTGTGACCAAGGCCAATAATCCAAAAGCAAATTGTCGGCGTGGCAGTCTTTAAGTAGTCCATTGATGATAACTCATGGCAGGTGCGGTGATGGAGGATATGCCCTCCACTCCCACCGGAAACTGAAAACCAAAACAAAACAGAACCATCACAAATTGGAGCGGTAATAGATTACTTTTATATTACACACTGTGGCAGCACGATGATCGACTGGTCCATCTCACAGTGCAGAGGTGCAGGGTTTGATTCCGGCCCCGGGGGTTTTCTCTGGGCTGCTCCAGTTTTCTCCTACATTCCAGAAACATTCAGGGCAGGCTAATGGAACACTATAAATTGTCCCTCGGTGTGAATGTGGGCGTGAATGGCTGTTCATCTATGTGTCCCCTGCAATTGGCTGGCCGCTAGTTCAGGCTGTACCCCGCCAACTGCTTGAAGAAAGCTGGGATAGGCTCCAGCATGCCCGCAACCCTCATGAGGATACATGGAGTAGAAAATGGCTGGATCTTACGTTTTGCTTTTTGGTGGGCAGAGTGTAAGAGCCATACACACACGGACCAGCGTTTTTATCTTGTTAAATGGATTGTATATCATTGTAAATAACATTGTATGGCTGCAATGGTTGCCCACTTGGCATCCATTGCAGCCTGGTCATCCTGGAAGGGGCATTCTCCCATTTGCGGCCCATTCTCAAGATTTCTAATTTTTCCCCAGATGTTTTTTTTTAGTGTTTCTTTGCCCTCCTGGGAGTTAAGGCCAGGGGATGTCGTGGATGCTTGTCAACTGTGGGCATGTGAAGCTCTTTGAGACTGTTTGTGATTAAGGGCTATATAAATAAATGTGACTTGACTTGACAGACCGGCTCTCTGTGGACAGCTAGTGCACTCCCTCGACATTACAGCACTTTTAATTGTGTTTGGAGCAACAAGAAGACGTAAACAATGTCCAAACAGTCGGAGTAAGCCAAAACTTACTTATAAAATATCTTAAATCTGCCATGCCAAACTGCTTAAGTCTGTCTGCCTTGCCTGATATACAGACACCTAACTGAACAGAATAAGTTGAGAGCCCTACAGGGAGGTTCGCAAGTGGGACTCATCCAAACGATGTAACTTCAAAGTTTAATGAGTGTAAAAATTATTTGATGACAAGCAACCTTCTTAGCCTCTGGGTGCATTCAATGAGGTCATAAATTAATCATGCAGTTTATAGATGAGACAAGTCTCACACACACCTACTGTATACCTAACTGCATGGAATCATCATTTTAGCCTGCTTGTGAAGTTTCAATATTTCTAAAAATAATAAATACAGTGATTCCTCGCTACTTTGCGGTTCGTTTATCGCGGGTGCAGTGCATCGCAGATTTTTTCAAACATATAAAAAAAAAAATGTAAAGGATTTTTTTTTTTTTTTTAATATATATGAAGTATACAGTACTGTATATGTTGCTCTATGTGACTCGCTGTTGTTTTGAGGTTTCTCGCGGACCGTTTGCGGACTAATTGGACGCTACTTGGCGGATTTTCGTTTATCGCGGGTGGTTTTGGTCCCCATTAACCGCGATAAATGAGGGATTACTGTATTGTTTTTATAGTCTAGGAGATTTTGGCTGGTTGTACGTCACTATATTTGATGCAGCTTTCAATATCGACCTAATTTGCAGTATTGGACCACAAAAAAAATAAAAAAAATATCCAATATCGGAACAATAATTATCATGCATTCTTAATATATATTGCAAGGTAATTATTGCCTCTTATTCCAGTCCTTCTGAAACAGTTTGGTTTTCATAAAAATCTTTTGTCTTCATGTCATTGTTGCAGTTGAGAGAGAAGTGGTTCAGAAGAGGACCTTTACTCGATGGATGAATCTACATTTAGAAAAGGTTTGTTCATGTGTTGACATCAATGTAAACATAAAAACATCTGTTTTTCATTCTACACAATTTTATAACACTGTCCAGAAAAAAAAAAAAATCAAGTTTTTGGCCCCACATGGATGAATGGGCGGACAGACAAATTGAACTTTATTCATCTTATGTGCCAACTCAGATTGTCACAATAGCGATATTTAAAATTTCACCAAAGAAGCAGCAACCATTAAAGTGAAAAATATACAAATACAGTGGTACCTCGACTTACGAACGTCTCTTCATACAAAATTTTCAAGTTACGAAAAATCTCAACAGGAAAATAATACCTCTTGTTACGAAATAAATTTCAAGATATGAAAGATGAAAATACAGTATGGCCTGCTACTCGCAGCTCCAACTTTCCTGAACGCAACAAACAAACTTAGACCTGCCCTGCCATTGGCTATTACCGAGCATCTTACTGACATCCCATTGGCTAAGAGGGACCTCTTACCGTATGTGTCAATGTGTGTAAATAGATAGATTTGTGTCGATGCAGCGTCCTCGTCTTTCGCATCTCGGGCCATGAGGTGTTCCGATAGTTTTACTTAAATGTGAATCACCCAGAAAAAGTGTTTCACCAGTCGGGTGATCGCTCACTATGCTGATGTTTGCCTTGGACATTTTCAAAGGATTGTTAAAAGCCGACAAAGTTCTTGACAAAATGGAAACAAAACAGAACTTGGATCAGTTTTTGACAAAACGGCAGGCAAAAATCACTTCTGAGAGAGAACATGGACTAAAAAGGGTGGGGGGGGACAAAGAGGACACAGTTAAAAATTAAATGACCATTATTTTTATTCTTTACTCTTTTCTTTGTTCTTTAGTGAAGTTACGCTGCGTAACTTCACTCAAATAAGTAGTCCTAAGACGGGTGGTCATGCACTGCAAGAGGGTATTAGTTCACTCCACTTACTGTATGTTGTATGTGTCATGGATCTGTTTGTCACCAACAGGTGGCAGTGTAGGGCTCGTGCTGAAGCTGCACACGTATTGGTCATTGTGTCATTAGTTTTCTGTTAAAGCACTCCCTGCCCGACCACTCAATGTCGGGTCATTGTTTCTGTCAGTGTATTTTGTTAGTGTTTCTGTTCGTGTTTTCTGTTTATGATTGTGCGATACTGCCATGGATTGTCGTTTGTATTGCTTTCACCTCGTTTTTGCGTCTGCCATGGCTTTTTGTTTGTTACTTTGGTTTCGTGTTGTTTTTCAGGACTTGGTTTTGGATTTAGTTTTTTCAGTGTTTTATGAATACATTTTGTCAAGTTCCCCTTGCTCCTCCCTCCTGCCTGCTTTTTGAGGTCCTCCACCGCCTGCGTTCATGACAGCATAAACATTGAATGAAGGTTAATGATGGTTTGGGGTAGCATCAAGCAGAAAAGCATTTAAAATGTCACAACTTTTCTCATTACACTGGATTACAATTTACACTA
Organism: Hippocampus comes; assembly: GCF_001891065.2. Classification (NCBI taxonomy): domain Eukaryota; kingdom Metazoa; phylum Chordata; class Actinopteri; order Syngnathiformes; family Syngnathidae; genus Hippocampus; species Hippocampus comes. The sequence continues at coordinate 122,752 of NW_017804840.1, forward strand.
AAACAGTTTCCCCCGCCCTTTTAGATAGGTTAATAAAACGTAATTATCTGTAATTATAAATATTGATTGATATGAAATATTTATGCATTGAATTCTTAAATATTAAGCACTATATGTTAAAATAAAATTACCTAAATTCATCCTTTTTTTTCTCCAGGTCCTTATTTTCAATAGTTAAAAAACTAAAAATTCAATATGCGGTATTAATAGACCAATATGAAATACTTATATCCCATCCCTATCTTTGTCAGATTTTTGGTCATGTACCTGAATTAAATGGAAATCATTCATTCATTCATTCATTCATCTTCCGAACCGCTCGATCCTCACTAGGGTCACGGGGGTGCTGGAGCCTATCCCAGCTGTCTTCGGGCAGTAGGCGGGGGACACCCTGAATCGGTTACCAGCCAATCGCAGGGCACACAGAGACGAACAACCATCCACGCTCACATTCACACCTAGGGACAACTTCGAGTGTTCAATCAGCCTACCATGCATGTTTTTGTAATGTGGGAGGAAACCGGAGTACCCGGAGAAAACCCACGCAGGCCCGGGGAGAACATGCAAACTCCACACAGGGAGGCCGGAGCTGGAATTGAACCCGGTACCTCTGCACTGTGAAGTCGACGTGCTAACCACTGGACTACCGGGCCGCCCTAAATGGAAATCAATAAATCAATTTATTTGTCATGTCCACAGCAATCAAATTGATATCTTGACGGCACATTCAGCCTCCCAAGTTTGATTTTAATACTTGGTTGAGCAAAAACATACCTTTTAAGGTCACTCAGATTCTGAAAACATAAATTATACAAGGTTGATTGATCAAATTAAATTATACATTATAAGTAGTAAATACAAAGTCATACATCTGATCATGGGCAGTTGAAAATTGAACACTTGGCCACTGAGTCATCGAGGTTTGATTGTAAAGTTTGGCAACAGAAGAATGGACAGACCTGAGGTTCCACTCCTTCACACATTGGGGATGAATGAGCTGACTGACTGATTTTTATTGGGTCTTGTTGTGGGTCGGACTTATTGTCCATTTGCAAGGATAAGCATTGCTCCCATTATCCTCTCCCTGGCAATCTGCGGCCAGATGGCACCCCAGGACAAAGCTGTTCCTGGTCAGGAACTGAGATACTGTTACCCAAGCATTCCCTGAAAAAATGGCTGTTGCCTTGTTCCCCTGCATGCCAAAAGCCCTGACCCTCCTCAAAAAAAAAGTCTCCTTTGGCCTTTTCTCTACAGCGCTTCTTTATACCGATCATATGAACACTAAGCGTAAGCATGAGCCTGTTACCGGTTTGATGACATACCACAATTTTGTCACCGTTTTTTAAAACCTCCACAACTTGCTATAGCTGGGATGTTTTTCTCTCTCTCCCCCCACCTCCACCCCCGAGTCTTCAGTCCAACAGGGCACCGGCAATGTGCAGCCTTGTGTCATTGTGAGTGCCACGTGAGTCCCACATCGCTGCTAAACTCATTGCAACCAGCCACTTCCTGTTTCAACAGATTCATTATACTGTATAAATAGATTTGAATAGTTTGCTCCCGAAGTAGATAACGTTGCTGATTAGCATGGCTACTATGTTAACATCAGCTAGTTTACATTACATCACAGAATGTTTTACATGAGTCGCTCGAGGTAGGACACGAGCAGTGATGAGCTTGAGGGCCTGTCAACAAAATGACAACACGTTACTCATAGTGGACTTCATTTTACCTTCTATGTAGTTGCCATCCCGTCAGTAAGAACGTTTTTTCTTGATTATGATGCACGATATCAACACGAATCCTAACTTTGCAAGCATGTAGCATTAACGGCTCCTTCATTTGCCTGATCCGACTGAATCAGGCAAATGAACACAGAAGTGGAGCATGTTTTACCTTATTTGGTGGCAGCAAAGTTCTGTGGGGGGTGCTTCGGGAGTATGGGGTACCGAGCCCACTGATACGGGCTGTTCGGTCCCTATACTGCCGATGTCAGAGTTTGGTTCGCATTGCCAGCAATAAGTCGGAATCGTTTCCAGTGAGGGTTGGACTCCGCCAAGGCTGCCCTTTGTCGCCGATTCTGTTCATCACCTTTATGGACAGAATTTCTAGGCGCAGCCGAAGCGTTGAGGGGGTCCATTTTGGTGGCCTCAGTACTGCATCTCTGCTTTTTGCAGATGATGTGGTACTGTTGGCTCCTTCAAGCAAGGCTCTCCAACTCTCACTGGAGCATTTCGCAGCTGAGTGTGAAGCGGTTGGGATGAAGATCAGCACCTCCAAATCTGAAACCATGGTCCTCAGTC
>NW_017804840.1:125148-131938 GCF_001891065.2 Hippocampus comes
GCCGAAATGAGTTTTCTCCGCAGGGTGTCCGGGCTCTCCCTTAGAGATAAGGTGAGAAGCTCGGTCATCCGGGAGGGGCTCAGAGTAGAGCCGCTTCTCCTCCACATCGAGAGGAGCCAGATGAGGTGGCTCGGGCATCTAATTAGGATGCCTCCTGGACACCTCTCTGGTGAGGTGTTCCGGGCATGTCCCACTGGCAGGAGACCTCGGCGACGACCCAGGACACGCTGGAGTGACTATGTCACCCAGCTGGCCTGGGAACGCCTCGGGATCCGCCAGGAAGAGCTTGAAGAAGTGGCTGGGGAGAGGGAAGTCTGGGCTTCCCTCCTAAAGCTGCTGCCCCCGCGACCTGATAAGCGGTGGAGAATGAATGGATGGATGGATGGTGGCAGCAAATCGAAATGCTCCCACACTGGAGAACGCTTCCTGGATGGCTCCATCGGTCAAAAAGTCCAAAAGTCTGAATGTCAAACAACAAATTGCTATTCCGAACGTACAGTACGTGTAGAACAGCGACATATTGCGGTGATTCGGCTGTCTTAAATGCACTGAGTTTCGCGCCAAAATATCAAAGCTCCGCCTAGCAACCCGAAGCAGTCAGCTAACTCGGTCGGAATGATACAGTCAAGTGGTTCAAACGTCATCAGTGACGTCACCTGAGGCACGCTCCGTCCCACTAGCTTCACTATAAGTCCGCTATCGAGTTTCAAGCGTGCATCGGAGCTTCAGTGTAAGCGGGAGCATCACTAGGGATAATTTAGAGCAGGCATGTCCAGCTCCCGGCCTGGAAGGCCGCCATCCTTGAAAACAGGTTTTCAATCTCTCCCGGCTGCAACACACCTGATTCAAATAAGCTGATCATTTAAATCAGGTGTGTTGCAGCCGGGAGAGACGGAAAACAGGCAGGATAGCGACCCTTGAGGACAGAGTTTGGCCACCCCCGATTTAGAGAGTGTTCTATTAACCCGGGGGTCGGCAACCCGCGGCTCCAGAGCTGCATGCGGCTCTTTAGCGACATCTAGTGGCTCCCTGGAGCTTTATAAAAAATGTTTGAAAATGGAAAAAGATTTTGAGAGTAGGCTAATATAGCTCAAATAGATATAGATACATGTTGCAGCTCAGAAAACGGAGAGCTGTGGTGTTGTTTTTTTAAAACATACACTTTATTTATGCTTTTAATATTCTCGACAAACACAGACACGTCTACGTCCGACTCCGTGCCTTCTCTCTTCTCGTTCGAGTCAAGAGGCGTTCAAAGACAGCCTCAGAAAAACAGAATCACTTCACCGACACTAAGAAAAGCGAAACTAATGCACCAAAACAAAAAATAGAGCATGTGTTTCCTTCATTGTAAGTTTTATCGAAGGCTTTTATTTTTTTGCGGCTCCAGACATATTTGTTTTTTGTTTTTTTTTGTCCTATATGGTTCTTTCAACATTTTGGGTTGCCGACCCTTGCATTAACCTGACACACATGTTTTTGGAATGTGGTCGGAAACCGGAGTGAAAGGAGAGACCCGATTTTGCTAATCGCTATTGCAGCAAATGCATTTTATCTGTCTATTCTGTGATTCCAAACGTCCCTTATGATGAGTACAATCAATGGACAGCATTTTCCCTTGCCTTGATGGGGGTCACCAGGGCCCCCCTGTTCAAACCAGACCTGGAGGTGGGGCTCTCAATGGTGAGTGCCTGGTGGCCGGGCCTTCACCCATCGAGCCCGGCTCAGCACAGCCGAAAAAGACAACGTGGGTAGGACGCTGTGTGTGACTTCGGGGGTGGCCGAAGTCAGGGACCTTGGCGGTCTGATCACCAGCTCTGTAAGCTGGTTCCAGGGATGTGGAATGTCACCTCTCTGGAGTTGTAGTATTACCACAACACACTTACAAAGTGTTGATGGTCAATGTGTTGTGATATTCACATTAGTGCTTGCAGCTACTAGCTGCCTTCTTTACCAATGCACTGGCCTCATCCGACTTTGGCTGTCAGGCCGGCTGGTGACATAGCTGACCATTCTGGCTCCTGAAGAGCCATTTATCATTTGTTTTTTTGTTTCTATAGTTATGGAACTGCTTTATTTTGTAAAGTAAGTTCGTTATTGTGAAATGCACACTGTATGAACCTGTTTTACGTTCTCCGAAAGATGGACTGCAGCATCGCGTTCTAAGCCAAGCACTGCTTGTATTATGTAAAGGTTTGTTCACCATGAATTTGCATTTGAATGACGTTGCAATTCTTTACGGTTAGCATCTGCGATAGCAATTAGTGCATTAGCTCACGAACGTTACCAATACAAGCGTAGTCACGCGTTCGGCATGTAAGTGTTTTTACGTGTGTGTTACAGTTTTACACCTTCTTGACTCGCCTCAACTGTAATAAATTGCAAGAAACATCAACAGGTGTGGTCATTGAAGGAGTTGTCTGTCTGTCTAGCCGCAGCAGGGATGTGGCAAAGGCAGAACAGCTTGTCTTTTGGGGCCCAAAGCAAACAGCCATGCCAAATAAACCTCCCTTCCATCCCCACCCAGTACTTTTTATTTTTATTGTATTTGTTTGACAAAAAGTGACTTATGTAATTTAGGCCACTTAGTCCTGTTTTGGAATTTGGTTTATTAGTTGACATCTTAAATTAGCCCACGTGTGTTCTCTCAAGTTGTGTTTTTGTGTTTTTCAGTACCATAGGTAGTGTTGGTAGGTGGTTTGTTCTGCGACACACCTGCCTCTTGTTTTCAAAATGCTGTTCTAAAAGGGCAGCACAGGCTCCTCACAGGTGTCGGATTTCTCACTTGCTCAACTCTGTTGCTCAATTGTGTTTTTGTTGTGCTGTAAATACTCTGTTTTAGTTTGCTCCGCTTTTGGTTTTCCTGCTTTCCGATTCTTATGCGAGAACATTGATTTGTGTTTTCAGTTGTGCTTTTGTTTTCCCATTTGTATTAATCTCGCTTGTTTCGTTTACAATTTATTCCTTGCGCTTTACCCAGGGTTTTTGTTGTGCACATTTTTTGGGAAGTACGCAAATATACCAGTGATCACTCTTAAGCAATGGTGATTGATTAATATCACGATTATTTAGGAATATTGAATCGAGCGCCATTGTTGAAGGCATGTCATGGAAAGCCAGCTAGCGTTAACACCATAACCTCAAAGTCCCTGCCTGCATTACCCAAATGTTACAACGGCAAACCACCAGTTAAACTTGCCTGCTCACTCTAGCTTGAATTCAATATTTCAAAAGCCTGCCTCATATGTGGCTGCTCTTTGCCTGCCCCGTGAAACTAGCAGCGGGAGTGACACCGCCCATAGAATAGCCGAAATGGCTCAGTATACTGTCAATACTGAAGTTGGACCAATGGCCTGCTCCCTCTTTTGGAGGCTCAGGCGACCATTATGATCACAAATAAAAATTCCATCCAATCGCAGAGCGCGAGTTCATGCTTTAATGCTCCTACCGGTCCAAATAGTCAAGGCACTCCAACTCTCTGTCCCTCTGTCAGACTGCACACATAAGGTGGAATGTGCGTCAGGTTAAATCCTTCCTGTATAAATTAAATAAATAAACATCCAAGTCTGGATGTTTACTTTGCCACGTTAACGGCCATCCTATTTAACTAGCGCTATTTGCTTTTTAAAGGATAGCTTCCCATTCAGCACGCTCCCATTCAATGAGGCGCTCACGACCCACTCCGCATTTTTTGTAACAAATACTGCGCCCTTGTCTATTTTCAGTTATACATGTTAAATTATAAATACTCTTGGGACGACAGTTGTGAAACGCAATATGTATATGGGCGGTTAGGTCTCCAATTATTACTAGTATAAGGCAATATCTACCTTAAAACGTGGGAAACATTTATTGTGTGTTGTTGGTTGATTACTTTGATCACTCGTGACATGTAAAGGGTAGATGCTTGTGACTGAATATTTGTATTATCATTTGTAAGACACTCAACCTTTGTGGTTGATGGGGACATGACATTAAACATTGACACCTCATGCGTTTGGCAAGATGTGATGTACATTCAAATACAGTCGGACATTTCAAACTCAAACACACAAAAAAAAACAAAAAACAAACTTTAGACGCAGTAAACATTAATAGCTACACATTTCAAAATGAATGGAGGCTTTCGAACAAATTTAAAAGCAGATGGGAGTAAAATCACTTGGCTATTTTACTTAACGACAATCAATGGTTGTGAGATACAGTGAAACTCCTCAAGAACGAAACCTACATAGGCGAAAATACCCCCTAATATGAAAAAATATTCATGCATTAACACCATTCCCATTCTACTGCCCCCCCCATACGACGAAAAAAAACCCTGTTGCGTTATACGAAATCATTTTCTCTGCTCCAGCCTCGCGAAGACATTCACTACAACGAAGTCTAATCCAACAGCGACCTCTACTGCTTCGTTCGGAAACGGCAACAGCAACCACCACACTGGTTTACACAGTGAACGATGTTTATTTCGGTCAGAGCTGCGAGTTTCCTGAACGCAACATATTCATAGCTGCTCTGCCATTGGCTTACTGAGCATCATCCTGGCCTCCGATTGGCCAAGAGGGACCTCACTGTCTATGTGTGTAGATACTGAAGCTAGATCCGTAGAAGATAGAGTGGAATGCATTAGCTGCTCAGAGTAAATTGCTTATGGCTCGACGGACATTCAAATAAATGAACGTTTCCTCGTATTACAAGTAAAGCATTTTCCTCAGGCTGGAGACGATGAACAGTACCTTTGAAGGTTTTCATTTTCTTTTCTGCAGTTTCCGAATCGATTTGGGCTCCTGAGGGTTTCAGATTTCGTCAGGAAGCCCAGAAAAAATACAGTCATGAGAATATAAAGAGACAATATGATAATGAGAGGCGGGGAGTTACGTCTCCATGCAAATCCCGGAAACAAAGAAAGTAACATGTCATCTGACCCGGTGTGGCTGGAAAAAGTTGGGAGTGGTGAGGTGAGACCAGACCACCACTACCCACCATTGTCTTCGGTCTGAGCTTTGATGTGATGGCAGCAACAGAGATACTTAAGATAACAGTTTTTCTTTTGATGTTAAACATGTCCTCTAGAGCAGGGGTCCCCAACCTTTTTTGCCCCACGGACCGGTTTATGCGGCGGCGACGGCGGCAGCAGCGTGAGCAGATCCACTGCCACGTCGCCAACGTTCGGGTTGGCTGAGGGACCACAGCATGCGTCGTCAACTGGCTGACGGACGGCCAACAACAAAACCCGAAAAATCCCGCCTAAACGGGGACAGGAGGTAAAACAGGACGACGAATCGGTGACCCTCACGCAAGTCAACGAACTACTCACGCAACAAAAAGAACTTTTCACAGCGCTCATGCAACAACAACAGGATCACTTTAAAGGATTTGTAAAGAAAGATGATACTGGACTCAACAAACTCACAACTCTACAGTTTCTCCAGGGAAATACAAGAACTGAAAACCAGTCTTAATTTCACCCAAAAAGAGATCGATGACATAAAAAAACAACAAATAAATGGAATTGACCGTTGTAAAACCATGCAAACTGAAATATACAAAGTATGTGACAGTATGATGGTTTTAACCGACAAGATGGACTATTTAGAGGGACAATCTAAAAGAAACAACTTGATAATCGATGGGATTGAAGAAATGCAAGGAGAAACGTGGACTGAAACGGAGCAAAAAGTGCAAAAAATTTTCAAGGAGCAACTGCAGTTAAAGGAGTCAATCGAGGTGGAAAGACCCCACCGTACGGGGAGATATGAATCAGGAAGACCTCGACCAAGGCCAGTAGTGGTGAAATTTGAAAAATATAAGGACAAAACAATGATTCAACAGAGAGCAAAATACTTAATAGGTACCAAATTTAACATTAACGAAGATTACACAGATGCTGTACGCAAAAAAGAAAAGAACTGCTTCCAAAACTAAAAGCTGCATGTGAAAGAGGGGAAATTGCCTACTCGAGGCACGACAAACTCATCGTCCACCCCCGCACTAGTACTCCAATTCAACGGGCCCGACTTCAACATAATAAGAGCTGATTACCACCAGACAAAAATCTATGACTTAATTGATATCGGAAACACACAACATAAACATGGACTTTAAAATCTTTGATTATGCTGAACACAAGACATTCGACCCAGAAAACAACTTGGACCCAGACAATAATTACTTCAATCATAATCACAGTATCATAAACTCTGAGTACTATACGGACGAACAATTCAACACAAATATAGAACTGAAAAATACACTTTCAGTGATACACCTAAACAGCAGAAGTCTTGATAAAAATTTCACCAAAATTAAAGAATATTTGACTACACTTAAGAAATTTACAATAATTGCCATATAAGAAACTTGGCTTGATGATGAAAAAACAAGTGAAATGAAAAGGTGAAATGAAAATTGGCGGATATGAAATGTATGCAACCAATAGGGAAGACAAAAAAGGAGGGGGAGTCGCAATATATGTAGATAAAACTCTGAAATGCAGCAAAATTGAGAGCTTGACAAACAACAGAGAATCTAATGGAATGTCTAACTCTTGAAATACACATTAAAAATGCATCAAATGTCATTATAAGTTGCATCTATAGGACACCAGGATCCTGTCTTGACACATTTAATAAAAAACTGACAGATATGCTAAGTCGTTCTAATAACAAGAAAACACGAATAATATGTGGCGACTTTAACATTGACCTATTAAACCCAAATGGACACAAAAAAACAACAGATTTCATAAATACAATGTACAGCAACAGTCTTTTCCCAGTCATACTGA
>NW_017804840.1:136375-167799 GCF_001891065.2 Hippocampus comes
GCGGGGGGGCATGCCCCCGGACCCCCCTAAAGAGGCTGTGTTCCCCTTGGGGCTAAGCCCCCCTTGTTCTTGAAACCTAGTGACGCCCGTGTGTGTGTGTGTGTGTGTGTGTATACACAAACAGAAAGGTGTATAAATAGATAAGTACAGTACATATATATATGTACAGTACATATAAGGGTAAAAGTATTTGATGAGATGTAGATCTCTTCCTTTTCTTTTGTATTGAAAAAGGATCAATTTATATTATTACACAACAAGGGGTAGGACTAGATAAGTTGTATACTTCTTCCTACTCCTTTGAGCATATAACTGTGATGATGTTTGTTTTACTTACTTTTTTATTTTTTCCTTTTATAACTTTTGCTTGCCTTTTGTCAATCTGTTATTGTATGTTCAATAAAATGTTCAATCAATCAATCAGCTTTGATGTTGTGGCAGCAACACAGATACTTGAGATAACAGTTTCTCTTTTGATGTTAAACATGTCCTCTGGAGGGGGCCCTAAAAGTGGTGGGGGTCAAGGGGCACTAAAGGTGATTGTAATCACAGTGAGCAGGTAATACCTTCAACAGCATACTACATTCTTTGTTTCAAGTGTTTGAACAGATCCAACAACAAAGAGGGGCTAGAACAGGGGTGACCAACCAGTCAGAGACGAAGAGACATTTTTTTTTACTGTGTTACTTACTGCAAAGAGCCACATCATACACTTCCTCGCGCACGCGCGTGTGCGCACACACGCACGCACGCACGCACGCACGCACGCACGCACACACACACACACACACACACACACACACACACACACACATGCTGTGGGCACTTAAACCGAGAGGCATACAGCACAGCCAACTTTCTTAACTGGCTGGATTGAAATGTTTACAACTGTTTAAGTGTCAACCAAGATAGCAGTTAGCTGCCAACACAACCGCCATCAATCACCAAGCTGAAACTTTTTGGGATGGCGGACGAGTGCTCCTCCTCTTGTCAGCTTGAAGCGAAGTGAAGTCACTCCCTCCCGCATACAAATGTGGTGAACACTCACGAGATGACTGGCTCGTCGTGATATTTCACATTCGCGCTGAAGTCGTGAATTGGTGGATTACACTCGCGAAACAGACTGGGCATGTTTCTGTCAGTCGTCCGGAGGTACTTGACCCGGTTTGGGACGAGTACAGGGACGGATGAAAACCCACTTCCGTCCTTGCTTAGTCTGTCCTTTTTAAAAAGAACTTCTCATCCTCCGCTCTCCTTATCAACCCTATAACAAACTCAAAGCTCTCCAAATTTAGCGTCCTTCCCATGAAAAGACTGTTTTAAGGAGTTTTGTTGTCATTTCAAATATCATCCAAAAAGGTGCTTGTCAGAGATTTTCTCGGACAAAGTTAAAGAAATGACTCGGCACACAGGAAAATTGTCTTCAATATCGGCGGGAGCGGATCTCTGAGAGCGAACGACGGTTTAGTTGCTCCGCGATCACACTCTCGAGCTCCCTTCCCGCCAATTCCGACTTTTATTGTAACATACAAAGAAAACACTGCCCCCGACATTTGCATACCGCACCCCCGGTCCGGCCCCTCGGTGGTGATTGGTTACCTGTTTTTTAAACTTGAACCACCAGTACGTTGGCGCCTTTTCTGTCTGGTCTACATCGAATTAACATGTTGCAGACTTTGCGGACGATAAATGTCGCCTGGGCGCGACGGGTGTTCTCAACTCGTCTTTTGTTGTTCAACCGCTGTTCCCAAATTATTCGTTCCCCTTTTGTGACCGAGTTTCGCCCCCTACCCTGTGATTGCCCACCTGCATTGACGTGCTAATTGTGGACTTCAACAGCCCTCCGGCCAGGTGGCCGGCGCCTATGTGCACAGGCATTTGGAGGTGCTGGATACGCACCCAAACGTTTAGATGTGCCCAAATTAAATGAAACTTTAAAAATGATACAATTTTGCTCATAGATTCCTCTAACAGTGCTCGAGTTTAGTGCATTTAGACATTAAACTCGAGTCGCCCTCATTCACTTAAATAATTAACTGACCCGACTGACAGTATATTGTGTTGTCTTATTTTGTCTTTAGTTGCCTCTTTAGTGTAATAATAATTAGATTCACTGTCAAATTTGTAAATTTCCCCAGTGTGGGACAAATAAAGGATATCTAATCTAAATATTTGTAGAATCGATTATTTGATCGATTATTACATCGGTTAATCGGGTAAAATGTTGTTTTGTGTGGAAGTGTGTTACAATTGTTTTTTTCAATTTGTTTATCAAGCAATTACAGTTCTGTTACGTTGTGGTAAAAGCAGATGTTTGCAAATGTTTTATTTTGATTCAACACAAAAGATCATCAGTATGTCTTCATGAAGGACTGCAGAAATCTGTGAATAATGACTGTTGAGAGGCTGACATTTGAGGATTTGGACAATTTTTAGCTAAGAATGGCTGTATAGGAATCCTCGATTATTAATGTAGTTGCCGATTAATTTGATAATTGATTGGTTGTCAATTAATTTTGACAGCCTAACTCGGTTCGAGCCGGACTTCTGTGAAAAGTGAACTATACACCCAAGCATTTATTTTGGTCTTTCACAACTCTACAGGTCACTTTCATTTAGCACTGAGCATTAGCTTCTCCATTTTCTCATGTGCTCTCTTGTTGCTCAGTTGTGTTGCATGTTTAGCTACTCCTCATTCGCCTTTAGCGAAAGCGCTACTTGTTCGGAAGTCCATCTATTTTGTCACCAAAGAGGTAAGGGTTACAGTAATTAGTTCGGAGAGGATCCACAACCCTCAGATGCAGTTAGCTTAGCATCAAGCATTTACGAGCAGCTGGGAAATCAGGTTGGTAATTGTGTGAAGGTGGATGCTCCCAGCTGATTGGTTAGTGTAACCTGTCCACGAGTAGCATGCTGCTTCTTATTGATGAGCTTGGGGGGAAAGGATTTGCTTAAAGACGATCCTTTCATTTTATTTTCTGTCTCTGCGGAAAAAAAAAAAATGCTGGAATTATTGAATGCATCTAGGTACACATTCATATGGTATTTTTTGATGTTTTCATCCACTTTCAGTGTAATCCACCTATTGAAGTCCAAGACCTTTTCCAAGATATTCAGGATGGACGTATCCTCATGGCTCTTCTGGAAGAGCTCTCTGGGTGCAAGCTGGTCAGACTCTTCCTCTGTCTTTGTATCTGCCATTATCCAATCAATGAGTATTTGTCATAAAATAATATTTGCTTTGTTGCTGTCAATATTTGACATGATTGTCCAGCTTCAGGGGTTCAAGAAATCATCCCATCGAATCTTCAGACTTAACAATATTACCCAAGTTTTGTCTTTTCTTGAGGAGCGAAATGTGAGTGCCGCAACTATATTTATCCCCTTAATGTGAGAATCCTACTTTTAATAATTGCTGAAGTGTTGATCCATGCCAAATAAATGTCCTGTGCACACTCAACAGGTAAGGCTCGTCAGCATTGACGCTGCTGATGTTGTCGATGGAAACTCATCCGTCATCCTGGGACTGATCTGGAACATCATTCTCTTCTTCCAGGTTCTCATAATTTTCTTTAGTCTTCCTATTTAAAACCTCCCTCATTTGTGCTCACTGTTTCTAACGCCGCCTTTTTTGATACGACTGTCATTGCCCTCGAAAAAAGGTTTGGATTGAACAAAATTGTCTCATGGGCGGGGCACTTCCATTCAAATAACTCCATGGTAATGTAGTGCAGTGGAACCGTTTCCAGCAGGGGTCACCAACCTTTTTGAAAGTGAGAGCTACTTCTTGGATACTGATTAACAGGAAGACTTACAAGTTGCATATAGACTTCGGAAATGAGAAATTTGCTCAAATGACTTTTTATTATGTTCTTAATAATTAATTACTTCACCGTCGATGATTCATTGTGATTACACTGATCAAGTTCATGATTTAACAATGTAAGAAATAGATCATTGTAGAAGTGTCAGAATTAATCGATGAATTGACAACTTGTTGATTATCTAAATTAATCAACAACTATTTTAATCATCGAGTAATCCTTAAGAGCAGCGGCCCCCAACCTTTTTTGTGTCACGGATCGGTTGAGACAAGTAAATGCTGTTTGCGGACCGGCAACCTTTTTTTTCTTCATCGCTTTTAAATTGCCCGTTTTAAAGCACTGCTACTGACAATGATAATTATAGCATAATTTAACACTTTAATAACGTTCACTCCTTTCAAACAATGTTATTTTACTGCAAAACAAATGTAGAATAAAATAAAATAACAGTGAACTACTGAGAAATGGACCAATTAGGAATAATAAATAAGCCTTATAATGTAAACCAGCGGTCCCCAACCTTTTTTGCCCCACGCACCGGTTTAATGTCAGACGATATTTTCAGGGACCGGCCTTTAAGGTAAGACGAATAAATACAATAAAATAATATGATATGACTTGCATGAAAACTGCGGTATTTTTGTAACATAATAATCAACACGAATCGTGACATGAGGGACGTCCGATTTGGCCGCAACACTCTCTGGTCGCTAGGGTAATGTTTAAACGTGCCTTCAAAATAAGATACACCGCAAATAAAAAGTGCATGAAAAATCGGACTCACCATCGCCGCATATTATGCAGAGTGAACTTGGTGCGTGGGAATCTCCCCTTGAGATACGTCCGTATTTTAAGTCGGACTCCTGATACTGTCTATTAAATGTAGCCTTCTTTTTCTTGAAAGATGTCGGCTCCTCTACTGTCTCCTGGCTGGGCCTTTTCCCCTTTCCAAAGACGTTTGTTTTTCAATCATTTTGCTAGCTCCTGGGTTTCATTATAGCGGTAACCTGTCACATGACCGAGAAGCACGCCTTCACCTGCGTCAAGAGTGACATACTGTAGATGGATAGAACAGAGGGTCCGGTAACTTTTCAAAATAAAACATCTTTCAGATTCGAAATGAATAAAACGGAAGTAATGTAAGTTACTTATTCTTTCTGTGCAGCCCGGCACCAAATGACCCACGGACTGGAACCAGTCCGCATCCCGGGACTTGAGGACCGGTCATTTTTCAAGTTCTGATCCTACATACGGTGTTAGCATCATTGCTACTTGCAAATGGGGCTGATCAAAAGATGACACGTTTGATTGCTGCTTTTATCCGGTGGCTGCCGGCTAGTTATTAGCGGCTAAAATGCTAATATTTACTTGGGTGGGCTGTTCAAACTCCGCTCTCATATTTGCTACTTGGTCAAATTATTCAACAGTTTTCTTGTATTGCCTTGTTTTTGACGATATAGCACACACGATAACTTGCTCCCCCACGTCGCTCGGGGAGGAACTTCTCTTGTCAAAATCGTTTCATCTTGGGAAGTCATGGCTGCACAGCAGCTGCATGTTTGGTCAATTTGTTAGGATTACTTTCTGTTTACTGCTTCTTCTTTCATTTTTGGTGGGTTCTGTTTATGTCAACTTGCAAACCAATGGTAGAAGTGGGACTCCGATTGATCGGAGTTCCGCACATTTTCAACATGTATGTCTCATGGAGTAAATTTGCTCACAGCACGCAGGCCTGTCTCTGTGTGGCCCGGTACTGGTCTGCGGACCGTGGGTTGGGGACCACTGCTTTAGAGCCATTGTTTATCTTAAAATGATCCAAATCCTCAGATTTCAGCTTCTCAACAGTAATTAATCTCTTATTTCTGAAGTCCTTTGTGAAAGCAGAGTGATTATTTTTTGTGTTTAATCAAAACAAGACATTTGCAAAGATCTGCATTTACTTTGGAAAACAATGACCCAACCAGTAACTGAATCAGTTCCAAAAAGGTCCATCCCTCTTGTGTTGTATTTCTTAATTTTTGTTTGTTTGTTATTTTATTGACAAAGCAATACCAAATAAACAACACAAACTTGTTAATAAATACTAATCCTGAAACAAACTGTTTTGTAATGTCTGTGCACATACCTATAGATTTGGTATAAAAAGCTGCAATGATTGTGAGATACTAGATTTTATACTTGTATAACAATTGCTGTTGAAAAAAAAAGAATAATATAATAAAATAAGCACCTGAACGATTATTCATACATTCGTCATTCAGACTCGGTCATATCCTTTCTCTTGACAATATAATTTTCCTAAAATCGCCATCATACTTTGGATTAAGAAAGAATGAAGTTTATCAAACAGTTTTGCAACTGAATCTTTCAGATGCTGGATCCAAACAAAATTCATTTCACCATCATACAACTTTCCATATTCTGCCAGATTAAGGAGTTGACTGGCAACATACGGAGCCAGTTCCCCTCAACCTCCACCTTGTCGTCTACACCTACCAGCTCTGACATATCCAACGGCAACACATCATTGGCCGGAAGGCATATGGCAGCCGCAACCACAAGAGAACATGGCAAAGCCTTCAAAAAACTGCTGCAGTGGGTACAGAAACAAACACGCAAGTGAGTGTGAGCTTTCACTTCAAGCTAAAGTTGTTTTTTTGTTTTCATTTATTAGTTCGGATCAATATTCAATTAGTTTGTATGACCATTTTTGTTCCCAAGGTATGGTGTGACAATTCAGGACTTTGGGAAGAGTTGGACAAGTGGTCTTGCTTTCCTTGCAGTCATCAAGTCCATCGACCCCACCCTGGTGGATATGAGGAGGGCCTTGCTAAGAAGTGCACAAGAAAATCTGGAAGATGCATTCAGGATTGCCCATTACTGTTTGGGTATCCCGCGCCTCCTGGAGCCTGAAGGTGTGCTACAGCTTTTTGTAAATTTACTGATAATATACTGCAATTTCGTATAATTGCAATTCCACTCTGTTAAAGCATTGGAAAACCTGAATTGCTTGACTGAGGTCTTTTGAGTACCACAGAAACTTGCCTTAACCCCATGGATATGCAATGCTAGCATGTAGCTAAGCAACCCCTGATGTTAAAAACTAGGAGGTAAAAGGTACAAGTCCGACCCTGTTTACTTGTTCAATGTACTGTACCAGTCAAAGGTTTGGAAACACGTTCACATTTAATTAGTCTCATACACATTTAGAGGTAAAAAAAATTCAAGCTACTGATTCTTGATAATGCACAGCTGGAAAATGAAAGTCAGTCCAGGTCATGCAGCAACATCCACATCGTAAAGATGACTGAAAAAATATGAAGATGTGCAAAGCTGTTGTGGGGAAAAGGTGTCTACTTTGACTGAAATTAAAAATTAAATACAATAAAATATGTATTTTTAAATCAGTTTGAATCAACATTTTTTTGTTTACCAAATAATTCCATCAAAATTCCTTCATAATATCAAATTAAGTACTAATCTACCATTCAGGAACCAGGCTCCATTTTTCTTTGATAAGCAATTTTGCTAATCAACGACTTCGTTGCGGAGCAAATGAGTCATTTTAAGGAGAATGTTTTTGTTTCGATTAATCCCAGGGTCCCGAAACAAAAAATGTTTGGTTGAATGTAGGGCTGCATTTCATTGTACAAGTATCCTAGCGGAAATTCGATACAATAATTTTCCATTAGAATAAAGGATATTTTTACTTAATACCAGTGGTGTAGTTGTTGAGACCATTTTTTGAGGGTCTTTTTACTCATGATCAAGACCGGTCAAGACGAGGCCAGTACGACTTGTGATCAATGAGAAACGCAGAATGCAGATGCTGCACTTGTTGGAAAGTAAAAGTCTTATCGGAAAGATAATACAAAGGAGCAGGACTGGATGCAGCAGACACGGAAGAGAGCTGACTCTCAAGCAGAAAGCTCGACGTACTGACAAGATATCACTCTCAACTCAACTGTATTTATAGAGCACTTTCAAACAGCCATCGCTGCACACAAAGTGCTGTACATGGAGCAACTAACATATACAACAGTAAAGCAACCAATCAGGAAAAAGACAGTAGAGAGCACCAAACAGTATAATTAAGATCATAATTTGGGTCATGCTGAGTCAAATGCCAAAGAATACAAGTGAGTTTTGAGGCGGGTTTTAAAGATGGGCAGCGAGGAGGCTTGCCGAATGTTCAGTGGGAGGTCATTCCAGAGAGAGGGACCAATAACGGAAAAGGCTCGATCTCCTCTGAGCCTCAGTTTAGTTCTTGGTACTTCTAATAATATCTGGTCCGCAGACCTGAGGCAGGTGTGGAGGGGCGGATGAGCTCAGAGAGGTAAGGTGGCGCGAGGTCATTTAGAGACTTGAAAACAAATAATAGAATCTTGAAAAGAACTCTAAAATGTATAGTGAAGGGATACCAGAGTAGGATCCCTCTTACGAGTACCAGTCAAGAGGCGAGCAGCGGCATTCTGGACCAGCTGGAGGCGCTAAATGGAGGATTGGCTGACTCCAAAGTAAAAGGCATTGAAGTAATCGAGCCGGGATGTGACGAAGGCATGAATTGCTGTCTCAAAGTGTTTATGAGAGAGGAGGTTTTACTTTGGCCAGGTGTCTAAGATGAAAGAAGCTGGATTTAACAACGGCACCAATTTACCGGTCAAGTTTAAAATCACTGTTCAGTTTAAGACCCAAGTTTGAGACTGTTGACTTAAGATAAGGAGACAGGGGGCCCAAATGTACAGGATGGGATGTACAAGGGCCACTGGGACCAAACAGTATCACCTCCTTCTTCTTTTCATTGAAATTCAAGAAATTTTGTGCCATCCAGGTTTTGATTTCTTCCAGGCAGGATAAAGGTGGTCTTCATGAGAAAGCGTATTTTTTGCTCAGTGGGACATAAAGTACATCACTGAGTAACTCGAGTTTATATACTGTGAGACATCAAGCCTATATGACAGAGTAAAGGATAAAAGGGCCACAGTCACTGCATAGCAACTGAAACATCAAACATACTGTGGTAATAGTTTATCAAAATAGCTTTTAATATGATGTACTTCATAAAAAATATATATATATATATATAACATAAATTATTGTTAGTCATTAATGCATGGATACCAAAATACAATTATATATGTTGTGTCATGTTTCGGTTTGGGACCAACAGGTGGCACTGGAGGGCTTCCCCTGCAGCTGCACACCTGTTGGTCATTAGGTAATTAGTGCTTTAAAAGGACTCCCAGCCCGACCAGTTATTGTCGGGTCATTGTTCCTCTTTGCCACTGTCATGTTTGTTTGTTGCCGTTTCTCTGCTGCTGTCAGGTTTGTTTCGGTCATGTTTTGGTCACAGTTCTGTTCTAGCTTCAGTTGGGATTTTTGTTTGCTACTTTGGACTTTGTTTGTTTTGGATTTAGTTTTCTGAGTTTTAATACAATCTTTCAAGTACACCCTGCTCCTCCCCCCTGCCTGCTTTTTTGGGGTCCACCACCACCTTGCAACGTGACATGTTGATTATATAAATTATTGTTAGTCATGAATGTCTGGATAGAACTATTTTTAAGTAGAAAGTATGAACTTACTGTTCTTTGCGAATATCCTCAGAATATTTTTGTCTGCTCAGCCGATCTGGCTGAAGCTGTGCTAAAACAGACATCGCACAATAAATCGCCTGAACCTGAACCGACCGCTGCAGGTTCCCTCTTGTTTTTGTAGAAATTATTATGATGTTAGTGTTCTCATGTAGTGAGTTCTAAAAACACTGACTCAACACCAAGAAACCAAAGCCAATGAAGACAAATGAGATGTAAGTTCTTTCACAATTCTTCAAAGACATGCCGGTGAAAACTGAAAATAAGAATACAAAGCAATGTCTGAACAGAGTCAAGATGCAAAAATTCACCTTATCATATGCAAAAACACTCGACCAATCTACACAATCTGCTCTTTGGCATTTCATCATTCAACGGTAATGGCAGCAAGTAGTCAGCACATCGCAACGTTTAATCATTCCATTCAGAATCAAAATCATGTTTCTTGGCCAAGTATGGAGAACACACAAGGAATTTGCCTCCGGTAGTACAGTCTACACTAGTCTTATCAATAATAAGCAACTACGATAAACAAATACATGACAAATAAGTATCAAGACTTTCCTTCATTTAAGGGTACCATCGTGCAGTCATACCACCCAATAACAGCAATGTGCAAAGTTGAAAAGTTGCAGTGATTGGATAAAATTGCTTTATCCAAGCTTCTGGACAATTCACCAGGATTAGTTGAGTTTTTGTGTGAACAATATTTCAAATTTCTAGAGGGACTGATAAGTGCTGATGTTAATGAGAGAATAGTTCAGTTTTTCAATTGAATTAATGCAGCAGAGTGTAAAGTCTAAAATCATGTTGACTGTTTTGGTAGTGGTTAATGGAGCCTAGATGATATCTGTTCCCTGTATTTCGGTAACTCCAGTAAGTGCCTTGCTTTCTCTCTCCCAGATGTGACGACCAACGCACCAGACGAACAGTCCATCATGACATATGTATCACAGTTCCTTGAGCACTTCCCTGGCATAGAGGAGGTACAAATCACTGAACATGTGCATGGATGTTGTTTTTCTGTCATCGCATTATGTTGAGAAACTAACCCGATGATGAATACTGGACTGACTTTTTATATTTTGACTTCCTTAGCGAAAGGAGCCTAACCCTTTCATCGAAAGGAGTATCTCTATGGATCCACTCGGCTTCTGTGACCCTGACCGTGCAACCCTGACTCGTAGCATTGTGAAAGAGAGATGCCTCATGTTCCAGACGGACTGTCCACAACCCTCACCCCAAATCTTCTGTTCATTTATGTCAGAAGACAAAGGGAGCAGTTCACCATCCATTCATCCAGCAATATCTTGTACGTGGCTTAGTGAAGACTCCTTTGCTGATTCGACCTGCATGAAAGACAACTTAAATAGGACGGAAGAAAATGCTGAACCCCCAGAAGAAGTCTTATCCGAGACAACCCCTAACTCCCTACAATTAACCCAAAGTCAGTCTGGCTTTGACTCTCCGTCGCTCGAGTTGAAGAAAACTGAATCTGTCATGGACGATTCTGCTATCAGTTCTCCAGATTCCTGGGTAGAGAGTGAGGATGGAGTAGTTCCAGTGAAATGTTGTCAGAGTCTAAGTCGAAGTTCATCGTGTGATTGGGATATGGACTGCGCAACCCATGTGCACATTACTTCTTTTGGTGGCGGATCTGTTCCCATTACATGTGAACTTCCAGATGACCAGTTCATTACAGACTCATGTATAGATGAAGGTATTTTTTCACTTAACTCTGATGATACACAGGGAAAAGTCCTTGGAAAGGAAATCGAACAAAAAGATTGCAAGGGAGTTGCAGAAAATATGGAGGGAGATTTCAAGAACCATACCAAAGTCTTTTTTCCAAAAGTTATATTGGAAACCTCAAACGAGAACAGAGATTGTCAGGTTCGACAGACTGATGCTAATCATTTGCTTCAAGTTGAAGCATCCACAGAGGAAAAACTTCCGGTAAAAAGACCATCATTATTTGTATCTGACTCTCAAGAAACAGGTGATGCTACCATATCCGGTGCACATCCACAAACTGAACCACAACTCTGTTCGAATGAAGAGCTTTCAGAGTCATTTAGTGTGCCAACAAGTCCTTGTGAAGAACAGGGATGTTTGAAGCAAGCCACGGACCGTGTGACGGATTCACAGATTGATGAAAAAATAATTGATCATCAAACTGACAAAAGAGTTGAAGTGGAAAATGAATGTTACAAAATAGATTGTCAGTCGAAACAAATGGGTCCAAATTCTTTTGTGAAAGATGAAGATGGCGATGAGCCCTTAACTGCCCCCTGTGACACAGAAAAATATATGTCCTCTGGGGATGCCCATCAATTGGAAAGTGATAAAACCAACCAAGCCCTGTGCCACAACAAAAGTGACCTGGAATCATACTCTCACCAGCAACTTGAGCAGCAGTCTAGTGGTGTAACATGCACTGATGAGGAGATTTTTTTCAAGAAAACTACAGACCATGCTACTGATTCACAAGTTATTGAAAGGCAGTTTGACTGTCAGCAAAGTCTTGGAGAGGTAAATGTTGATGAAGTCATTCCGTTGGAAAAAGAATGTAAGAAAACACTGTGTTCATTGCGGGACAAAAGAAAGGAGGAGGCCACAGAAAAACCAAATATATCAATTGATGTGGATGAAAGATATTGGCCAGATCTTCAAGTAAAGTTGGAATCAAACACCCAAGATGGAGATCCGAAAATAAGAACAGACCAGATATCAGGTTGTCCTGTGAATACAGAAGACATGTCCTCAGATTCTCAAGCAGCCAGACACCAAAATGAACAAAATGAGCCTCCACAGAAATATCAGAAAATCGACTTATGTAATGACCCACTTGGTACATCCAAGGAAATCAATGACTTTTCCACAGACCCCAGCCATGGATGTGACTCTATCGAGCCTTTGGATTGTTTTTACCCAAACAGAGAGGAAGCCCTGTTTACAGAGCCACTTAATACTCAAATGCAGAGCTGGCCATTGGTTTTGAGTTTATCACCACTTAAGCCAGCTCCAGCTTCTGAGACAGTACCTCAAGATAAGCCACTTTATTTGATGGATGAAGACGTTGCGAAGTTGTTGAATGAAGACGGCCAGGTATGTAAAAATTCCAACTATGAAAAAATTTTACATGATGTCACTTGTCTCATCCAGCCATAAGAATAGAATGACATGCATTTTCAGTGAATTGATAATGATACTTGAAAATGACAAATTGTCGCATTGTCTTTATTTATATCGTACATTTTATACATAAGGGCCGGGGGTGGTTGGGTGGTTAGCATGTCGACCTCACAGTGAAGAGGTATTGATTCCAGCTCCAGCCTTCCTGTGTGGACTTTGCATGTTCTCCCCGTGCCTGCGTGAGTTTTGTCTGGGTATTTCAGTTTCCTCCCAAGTTCCAAAAACATGCATGGCAGGCTGATTGAACATTCTAAATTGTCCCTAGTTATGAGCGTGAGCGAGAATGGTTGTTCATCTCTGTGTGCCCTGCGATTGGCTGGCAACCGGTTCAGGGTGTCCACCGCCTACTGCCCGAAGACAGCTGGGATAGGCTTCAGAGCGCCCGCGACGCTTGTGAGGATAAAGTGTACCAGAAAATGCATGGATGGATGGATTTTTTACATAAGGCAACTCAAAGTGTTTCACACAATGAAGGAAAAAAAACACCTCCAACAGTTCATGATCTGTTAGTAGAGGCACCTTCCAACTGGTGGTAGAAGCAGGATTTGGGAGCCAAAACGACTCAACAATAAATCCCACGCCGTCCTCAACGATGACCTCAGTGACAGGTGGTCACGATCAGATGAGTCCATCGCTGTCCTCAACCGTCGGATCAAATGATCAGGAAATTTACAAAACTTGTCAGACGTGACCAGGCGTCACACTCTAACTACTGAGCAAATGGAACAAGTTCGAAGAAACAGGTGGTCTCGGAGAGAGAGCACGGATCTCCGTCACTCTTGAGCAGCCACTGGCTAAAAAACATTGTCTCTCAGCGAAACACCCAACTAGCCCGTAGTTCCCGCCCCCATTACCAGTAGTAGCCAATTACCACAGACATGTGCTATTGCCCTTGACGGACCAGCGAATTACCTAAGATGCATTTGCAGGCTGAAGTAAACAATAGCTTCTTCGGAAAAGTGCACACATGAAATAACCCAGGGGGTTACATTCAGAACCAAAGCAGAGAAAAACAAATGTAGTTTACAAAGATTTCTATTCAGAACCAAAGCAGAGAAAAAAAAGCGTAGCTTACAAATATTTCTAAAAAAACATATATTGACTACGTTTAAACGCATTAAGAGGAAAACTTAAAAAAAACATTTAAAAGTGAAGAAATAGGAGAGTTTCAAAAGTTGCTAAAAAAAAAAAGATTTGGACATGTTCAGAAGGCCTTAATCAAAGGCATGGGGAAACGTTTTTAACCTGGATTTAAGAGCTTTTAGACTTGGGGATGACTTCAGCTAATTCTATTTGTGTTCAGCATAACAGCTAAATCCCCCAAGTAGGGGAATTTAATGAAACAATTGTTTCATTTAATCCCATCCAAGTTTCCAATTTGTTCAACAGTATTTTTTGTTGTATCAAATGTTGCACTGAGATACAAGAAGACGACCAACATCTTTCCCCGCGTCAGTGTTCAATTTTAGGTCAGTACGTAAGGACCGTTTCTCGATACTATGGTGAGGTCAGAAACCTGATTGGAATTTATCAAAAAGTGCGGTTGAGATCAAGAATTTGCTGGGTTGACAATCTTTCTTAAAGAAGCAAAGGTCTGAGATGGGTCTATCATATAATTCTTGCAATGAGTTCCCGGAGAAAACATGCAAACTCAATATAGGAAAAACCAGAGCTGGGATCGAACCCACGACCTCTGTACTGTGAGGCCAACGCACTAACCACTGGATCACTGAGCCACCATGTTATTACTCCATAGTGTAAAATTGTACATTGTGACGCTATCGCTCACGCTATATATCGCCCACTCCTACATGCCAGTACTCCAAAGTGGCCCGGACTGCGAGTGCTCTTAATAGCTGCTTGCAGCTATAGTTGTTGTACAAATAACACGTTAAACTGAAACACACCTTTGCTAAATGTTTGTTCTTGGTTTTGTTGACACTTGCATCACCTCAGTCATAGCAACTCTCTCTAATTTCAAACAACCTCTGCGTATTGTGGCAGAGTGGGTTGTTTTGCACTTTTACATTATCCTTGTTGTTTTGACGTTAACTAGATCAACGGTCCCCGACTTTTTTTACCCCAAGGGGCCGTTTTAAGATGTTTAATATTTTCAGGTACCGGCCTTTAGGGCGGGATAAATACAACAAAATAATATGATATGACCTGCATGAAAAGTACGGTATTTTCTAAACATAATAATAAACACGAATCATAACTCGAGGAACGGCCTATCTGGCCGCAACACTCTCTGGTCGCTATGGTAACATTTAAACGTGCCTTCAAAATAAGAGACAACGCAAATTCAAAGTGCATGAGAAATATGACTCACCACAATACTGAATCAGTGGGAGCCCCGAGCTTGTTTTTTCTGCAACCAGGCGGTCCCATCTCAGGGTATAGGAGACAATGACACCCGAAGTATGTGGCTTATGTCCAGTCTACTTTGTAATTTTGTTTTGGTCGCCGTCACTGTTTTTCTGAGAGAAATCTTTGCAGCATCTCCGTAATTCAAACACTCTGGCCAGCGATCATTCTCAGGATAACCATCTTATTTCTGTGTATAAGAGAAGGCGTCTGTGCTCCATCTCCATCTCCTCACAAATTTTCTCGAACAGTGTGAGTTAAGGGCGTGTGCTTTGATGTGGTTAATAACTTTAATGATATCATTCTAGAGTCTAGAATGACTGCAACCTCCTTAATACTCCAAAGGCTTGTCTTTTAATGCAGTGTGCTTGGTCTCCAATTGGCGAAGCAGTTTTGATGGCTTCATTGCCTCATTAGAGAGCCGGTCGCTGCATATAATTCACAGTGGGCTTGGGGCGTGGGAATCTTCCGCTGGGATGAATCCGAATTTTAAATAAGAATCCTGATATCGTCTTCGAAATATACCTTTCTTTTTCTTCAAAGTTGAAGGCTCCTCTTCTGTCTCTTGGTTGGGCCTTTTCCCCTTCCCAAAGAAACTTTCCAAAGACATTTGTTTTTTACTCATTTTGCAGACTTCTGTGTTTTGTTTTTAGCGTAACCTATCACGTGACCGAGAAGCGCGCATTGACGTGCGTCAAGACTGACATAGATGGATGTAAAAGAGAATCGGGTCATTTTTCAAACTAAAACATCTTTCGGATTCTGATATAAATGAAATGGAATTAATGTAAGTTATATGTTCTTTCTCTGTGGCTTGGTACCAATATCGGTCTGCGGATCAGGTGTTGGGGACCTCTGAACTAGATCATATAGTTTCACAGTGTTTCATTTGATAAATCAGGGCTCGACATTGCGATCGATATGCTCACAGATGCGGCCAACTTTTCAGTGTGCGCTGTTAAAAATTTCATCTAGTGGCAGTCGCGCGATTGCGTGTTTTCATGCTCCAACTGATACTTGGAGGGGAAGAAAATAAAGCAAAGGCACTTCAACTCTGTTTCTTTGTCAGACCGCGCACAGAAGGCGGAAGCCTGTCTCCCAATCACGACCCTCTTGGCATTTTGGCAATAGAGACTACGCACATGACAGGTCATGCTCTGAATGTTTATTTGTGTCTCAGCTCCAGATGAAGTTAAGGGTGTTACACCTGCACTCTGTTTCCAGTAAAGCCTGGCTTAGTATTTAAAGACTGCCAAGTTGCCAAGGCTTTTGTCGGTTTATTGACCTTGCTTGCTGTTACTGCTTCCCGTGTTATTTTCGAGACCTCTTGATACTATTCGTAGTCACTCTCGTTTTGTTCATGGATCCTGGTTTGTAAGTCTTTCCGTTATTTTATTTTTACTATGATCATTGTTTTCGTGTAATTGGACTCTTGGTAAGTCTTTCCGTTATTTTATTTTTACTATGATCATTGTTATCGTGTAATTGGACTCTTGGTATTCTGTTTGCATATTCTTGGTGTTCCTAATAAACCTTGCCTTTTGCAAGTGCTATTTGGTTTTGCATCGTTTTTTTTTCTGGCTCTGATCCAGTGGTATATATGGAATTATACATCTTAAATACTACTGTTGCAAAACACAATGTATTTATGGACGGTTGGGTCTTGAACTATCAAGAAAATAATAAAACAGATTTATTTTGTGTGTGTGTGTGTGTGTGTGTGTGTGTATGCCTGTGAGTGTGTATAAGCAAAAGTGGGCTTATTTACTTGGCGCACTCGTGCCATGTAACAGGCAGATAGATATTTGTAACTGACCATTTGTCGGATCATTTGGAATTAACTTTTTTGAACGCAAGCCGATCTCCCTGATGACTCTAAAGTTACCATTCAATCAAATTTTCCAACATTTTTTTTTTTACTTAAGCTCCACTTTTTTTTTTTTTAAATAAATCTACCTCCCTCACACTATCTCACATTCAGGTACACTCCAGAAAATCACTCCATTGTACCTTATTCTGTTTGCCCAGCTCTGACACAACCCCTCTTTTTGTGTTGCTCTCATTAGGTAATGACTGAGATCAAACATAAGACTTGCAGCAGATCTGAACTCAAAGGACTGTGCCAGTTGCCTGGGGGGCAAATCACAGACCTTTCAGAAAGTATTTTCCCACCTGACTGCAGTGATCTAAGTGAGGCTCAGCAAGATACCCGAGACCCTTCCAGGGAAAACACAGAGACTATCAGGTAGGCTTTCTCTTGTTAGATTCCTGGTGGAAAGTACTGTAAGTTCAAACAGAGCTGTGGGAATGGACAGTTTCTGACTTGGCTCACTCTGTTATTTCCTTAAATGTAGCACTGTCAAATGATTTGAAGCGAGACTCATTGCCTATCAGAGGTGATAGTTTGGCCAAAGAGAATTTCAGCTAGAGCATGTAAATTGGGACTTCACAGAGAAGTGTGAAAATGGAATAGATCAGTTTCATCATTTTTTGCCCATTCATATTTTCTGTTGTACAAGGTGATGTGTGTGTTTACAATATCTGGTGTCAAGAGCAGTCATATTTTATTGTATGGATTTTATACATTTCTGTCCAATACATGTGCTAGTGCATAGATCATTATTTGGGGCACACACCCTCAAATTGTGTTTGTGAGCACTGCACTTATATGTGTTCTTGCACCAAAGTGAGCAGAAGTCACTCATGGTACTTCAATTGGTCAATGGTCCCAATCTTGAGAGTGAAAATAAAACAAATGGTCAGAAAATAATCATGACATAGTTCAGAGACTCCAGACCAAGTAAAAATAAGAACAAAAAATGTTAGTTGTTATGTGAATCGTAGTGTGCTGGACAAACAGATAGGTGAATAATCATGTGTTATTTTCATGTTCTGTTGCACTTGCACCTTTGCCTCAACTAATATGAATTTTCCTTTCAGAGACGGCACAAAAATTCCCAGTCAGAATGAAATCCCGATCCCTCCAGTCCTGCGTCAAAGGAGGGGAATTTATTTCTCTCAGGTTAGATTTGGCTATACTTTTATTGGCTTTCACTCCATTCTCTCCTTGTAGGGTGGTCCTGTTTGTGACCACCAGGTGGCACTGTAGGGCTCCTCTTGCAGTGGCATACCTGTTTTCAGTGTCCGCTGTTGATCATTGACACAATGACCAACAGGTGTGCCACTGCAAGAGGAACCCTACAGTGCCACCTGTTGGTCACAAACAGAACCACCCTAACACTCCTTTGTTGAGCCTGACTGCATTATTAAATACGTAGCACATTTTGTTTGTCGCCCCCAACTCACAGAGCAATCAGATGACCATGAGGACATTTTCAAGAAAATATAAGAATGGTGACTCTGAATTTTGGTAAGAACTGTTCCTTCAACCGTTTGTCATTAAACTTTTATGGGCGTCACAAGTTGTTCAAATACCACATTCAAGCATTTTGGTGCACCATAGGCTACTGTTGGATGATCTAGTCGAGTGGGCCATAATGTGGTGAGCCTCCATTGTTGAGGCAACCAACTGGCTCATTGGCATTTAGTAGACACTAGCGGTGAAGGACGCCCTCACTACCCCTGGAGGCAGCTGATGGATACGGGCAGGATGCTAAAGCAAGGCATGAGAGGAATTCAGAAAGGCCATAAAGAGTGATGTCCGGATGGCTTCATGAAAATTCTAGTTTGGCTCAGTAGCGGAAAGTCATGCGTCATCACTTTGTATCAAGGCTCTATTGATTGATTTATTTATTGCTGTATTTTATTTAATGATCTTGAAGGAATACAATTTTTTTAAGATTTATTTATTTATTTATTTATTTTTTTACAGAGCAGTTTTGCAAATCATTGACGTAATTTGAGAAGCAAGTTTATCATTTTGTGGAGCATTTTTTTTTGGGGGGGGGGCAGGTTTAATCCTAGAGACCTGAAGCAAGGGTATTATAAAACGATGACAAATGTTAATAAATATGTATAACATATTTATTAACATATACAAACAGTATAAAAATTGAACAATTGCTTCTCTTTTTTATAAAATCAACAGTTTCTCTTAAATTCACCTTGAGTATAGCATCAAAAGCTAAATTGTTTTTTAAAAAAAATGGTGTAATATTTTGAGAGCATTCACTGTGCAGACCTTCATGTGAAAACAAAACCAATATCATGACTGATGATTAATAAATATTTCATCCATCCATTATCTGAACTTCTTATCTGCACAAGGGTCGTGGGGGGTGCTGGAGACGATCCCAGCTGTCTTCCGGCAGTAGGCGGGGGGACACCATGAACTGGTTGCCAGCCAATCGCAGGACACACACAGACAAACGATCACTCGCGCTCACGCTCACACTTAGGGACAATTTAGAGTGCTCCATTAACCTGCCACACATGTTTTTGCAATATGTGAGGAAACCAGAGTACCTGTAGAAAACCCACACAACATGCAAATACTATATTAATATACCTGTAACCTAATAGGTCACTACCCCTTGCTGACGTATACCGTAAAGAAAATACATTCATTTCCAGTACCGTATCTGTTGAGCGAGTACGATTTTCTCTTTAGAATCTTGCAGACATGGGCACTTCATCCTATTTTTCCGGTCCGTCCTCTGTCCGCGACCTGGGTACCCTTCCGTCATCCTTCCTCCGACCTGATTCATATAATCGTCCCCTGTCCTCATCCTTTTAAAGTGCGTCCATCCCAGTCTGTGCCCCCCCCCCCGAAAAAAAAAGCATCTCTGCACAACGCCATGAGAGAGAGGCATGGGGGGGTGGGGGTGGGGGGTAATTAATACCCTACAGACGAGACAGCACTTACTTTGCTCCATATGTTTGCATAGCACTGCCGAACCCATCTAGAATGGCCATTTTTGCGACAACTGTAAGCAAGTATTATCAGAGACAACATTTACCGTATTTTCTACACTGAAAGGTGCACTGGATTATGAGGCGCACCTTCAATGAATGGCCTATTTTGTAATTTTTTTTTTCATACATTGGGCACCGCATTATAAGACGCAATCTACAATGCAGCCACTCGATGGAGCTACGCTCAATCAAACACAAACAGAACGATCAGATGTCAGTAAAACTTATTTAATGAAGCAGCGACACAGTTCACTTAACCAACAGCAAGTTATAACTTTGACTTGTTAACGTTGAACTCGCTTGCCGCTGCTCTCTTTCCGTGTTCAACTGCGTAACCGATCACCTTAAGTTTGAACTCTGCGTTGTAAGCATGTCTCAAGCAAGGTGCCATTTTGGGGTCGGAATTTTACCGTTATGACCATACACAAGGCACATCGGATTTTAAGGTGTGCTGTGAGCTTTTAAGAAAATACAAGGCTTTTAGGTGCGCCTTTTAGTGCGGAAAATACGGTACATTACATATACAAAGAGGCCTTCTTGAGAATGTCGACGCTGCAGCCGTATTGGACGTGGCAAAATGAAGCAAATTGTGAACATGCTTCCTCCTTGGAGATGCATCATCAAACAAAATATGGAAGTATTGCTATTGATTGTATGATTAAGTACCAAGTACAACTTTATTGTCAAATGATGTTTGATGTTATCCTAGCTCAGTGTTACAATATTATTTGATGAATTTACTTTATACTGTATCTAATATGAAAGCCAAATCAATGATGCCGGATGGCCTGACATATCATTAAGTATGTGGGTGTCTGGAGGCAAAATAACAAGGCCAGAGTGTAGCCAAAAACTGTATTTTCTTCACAGGTTATTTCATTAGGGACAATTAAAGAGACGCATGAAACTTCACTTCCGTCCTTGCTTAATCCATCTTTTTAAAAAAAAACTTCTCCTCCTCCTTAGCGAAAATAGGCATCTGTCTGAGATGGATGGACGGACCATTCCGTCCCAGGGATGGAATGCCCATCTCTGCAATCTAGACTCTTACTGGTAGTAATTTGCCTGCTATTTTGCTGTTCAAAGTTATATAGATGTTCTCCACTTTTACGTGGTTCCAACCAGATGTGTGTGAAGTGTACTCGATCATCCAAACATGGTACACATGCGAGCCATGTCAATTTTATGTTAGTTTAGCATTTAGCATGGCGTCTCCGTCTTCTCTCGCATCCCTTCGTCAGTATGATGCTTGTAAGAAATGTAGCTTATTCGCCACAACGCAGGAGATGATTACTGACGTAGGAGCGACTCTACAATGGCTACTGATAGGCTAACTAGTTGCCAGCCAAAACTATAGATAGCTAATGGTTGTGGTATCAGTTGTACCAAGCTTCCCTTGACCTCCGACTACCCGCGTTAGGTGACCAAGCACGGGTCTAGACAGGAATGCATGAAGGGGCAGCCACAAATCTTGAGGAAGAATTGTGCTGCAGCAACTTTTACCGTGTCTAACTGACAAATTTCACTCACCCTTTTGCGGCCGCACACACTCTTCGAGGAGAATAGGCTTCAGCTTCGCTACTAGAAGAATTTGGTAATATGGTTTTGCTTGTTGTTGTTGACTGTACAAATAAAGTTTTCAAGAAAAATATTAACTCTTGTTTCATTATGTAATTAGCAATTAAGTTTGTCATTACACAAAACACTGTGAATGAGTTTAACAAAGCCCATTTGATTCACATTTGCAGTTTACTGCTGCAAACTGCTGAGAAATCTGACACTGCCCATTTGCATACTTAAGGCTGATTGGAAGTTGGATCTCCGCTTGCTCCAGACAACTATCGCTCACAGTGAGCCGGCAGCAGGCCAATACTCTGAGCAGAATGAAAAGGAAATGGAGAGGAGTCGTGAAACATGACACGAGAAACAACTTAATATATTTTATATTTGAGGGGCAAGCAAGACATAAAGACAGTAAAAAGTGGAGCGCAGCAGAGGCATGAGATTATAAAAATATGTAAAATATATATTTTGGGGGGGGGCACATTTATTTGAGGGGGCCAGGGCCCCTGTTGCCCCTGCCGAGACCCGGCCCTCGAGGTAATGTGAGTCCATCAAAGCTTTTTGGGACTGTCTTGGTGGTTCTTGTTCTTTTTATTTATTTATTTTAACTTCAAATCAGGGGCGGTGTGGCCATCGGAAATTTCGGGAAAATATGTTAATTTTCTCAAACGGCCAATGTATTTCCAGTTCGGTCCTGGCCATCACGGCACCTTTCAGGTTACAAAGGGGTGTACGGAACCAATTAAGTTGAGGACTCTTAATTGCAAATTAAGTTGGAACTTGAGGTTCTACTGTACTTACTAAACCTTATCATACTAAATTCTACAGACACGCCTTCCAATGAGGAAGCAGTCTTCGGAATCCAAGTTGGGCTCTCCTATCACTTGGGCTGAGGTCGCAGATGTTGTTAAAAACGCTGTTGCAAGGCCCAGGGGGTGGATGGCATCCCCCTGGATCAAGGCTGTTTTGACTGATGCAATTCTCCAACATTACGTGGAGAGTGCCTCTGGATTTGGTGTGGTGCAGTTGGAAGACAGCCTCCAATACCCATTTTTGAGCCTGTGTGCTGAGGCCCCTGTCCCACTGTAACAGCACCGTGGATAAGTGGAGGAAGAGTCATTGTTCCTTCCGTATTTTCATTCTGACTTTATTATCCCAAGCTCCTTTTGCAAAACCTGCTCAAACTATCTGCTGTTTGTAGAATATATGTACCGTATTTTCCGCAGTAAAAGGCGCACCTAACAGCCTTCCATTTTCTTAAAACTTCACTGCGCGCCTTACAATCCGATGTGCCTTGTTTATGGTTATTACAGTAATATGTCAACCCCAAAATGGCTCCTTGTTAGAAACATGCTTACAACACAGAGTTCAAACTTAAGGCGATCGGGTTACACAGTTGAACACGGAAATAAAGCAGCGGCAAGAGAGTTCAACATTAACGAGTTAATGTTATTACTTGCTGCTGGTTAAGTTAACTGTGTCGCTGCTTTATTAAATAAGTTTTACTGACATTTGATCGTTCTGCTGGCATTTCCTTGAGTGTAGCTCCATCTAGTGGATGCATTGAAGATTGCGTCTTATAATTCGGTGCGTCCGATTTATGAAAGCAATTACAAAATAGGCCATTCATTGAAGGTGCGCCTCATAATCCACTGCGCCTTTTAGTGTGGAAAATACTGTACTGTATTTAAAAATAAAACTTGTTTCATACAAACTCTGCACAACTTTCTGATTTTATGTTTTTGTTTTATTACATTTGCTTAGCTGGAGTGGGAGCTGGGAGCCTTATCTGCTCTTTGTTCTCTGGCTGCTGCTCTACTGCTTATGGCTGTTGCCACAAATGGACCTGAAGTCTTTGCCGAGTCTGCTGTTCAACATTAACCACTGAAGACACTCAACCCTCACGCGCGTGCGCGCACACACACACACACACACACACACACACACACACACACACACACACACAAATACACATTTTTTGTTCTGTGTTTGGATTAAGAAAAAATATATATACTGCACAGCGTTGTTTTGTAGCCTTACTCAACTCAGTGAATGCATTTGACAAGCTTTTTTCTTTGTTGGCTTTTGAGCTGGCACAAAAATGAATGGCTTTACAGCCATAACTGTATTTTTGAGTCTTACTGCCAATGAATGATTGTTATCCAATTCTTATTTTTCCACAGGATATTAATAATTAGGGCAACTGTGATTCATCCTTCAAGCCCCGTTGGAACTTAGGACAACGTCACAATGTTAAATGATCGCGTTACAATGACACGTTCTAATAATATGAGAGCATACTGGAGTTTCCTGACTATTTTTACAAGCTGTATTCCAGATGAGAGACAATGAGATTGTAAATAGAAAGATGAGTTTCCAAATGCGATAGATATTTTGATTACAAAATCTATATATAAAGTCTACAGCAAAACAAAAAGTAGTTTAATTTATTTGTTAACTTAGAATAAGTGTGTGGAGCAGTATTGGGGCTGAGAGGAGATTGAGCCATAGTGCTGAGGATGAAGTGGAAACCAGATCTGCAATATGTTTTCAGTGCTCTGTGCAGGCCAGTCACGTTCTTCCACTTTGGCGTAAAAAAAAAAAAAAATGCTTTTACTGTACGAAAGGGAATTTGTTTATCTGTCACTGCCATGGCAACACCAAACCACATTATTAATTGGTCTAGAATATTGAAGTTTTATCGGTACTTTCACCTCTTGTGCAAGCTTCGGCACTAGCACACAGCTGCATGGTGATGTTCTGTTCTAAATGCTACTGCATGCTTCAAAGATCAGTCAATAACAATAGTGAGTGTCGTTATTCTATTAATTACTTTTGTTTTTACCGGCACATTTATCTGTTGACTTTGCTTGGTATTCAGCTGACAAAGAGGATGTTTACTGCTCTAAATATGTATTTACCACGATGGCTTTGAAGCAAATTACAATGGTTCTGACTCTTGTCAGTCAATGGAGCTGAAGCAGGATTTGTTTTTATTGTTTTTTGTTGTGAGGTTTTTTTGGCTCCCCAAGAGTCCGTAAAACGTGTTTGGACCTGCTTTGGATGTTTGAGGAAGAACGCACAACTTCTAACAGTGAGAATGTGTTTGATATGTAATGAAACCTTTGACTAATCCGTGGTTTGGTTTCTTAAGATGAAGCCTTACCAAATTCCACATATGCAAAAATGGAATTACAAACCATTATTCCAATGAAGTCGGAACATTCTGTAAAATGTCAAAACAAAATACAGTGATTTGCTTATCCTTTAAAAAAAAAAATAATAATAATAGGTCACAGAAAGTAGACTATGCTTGGTTTAAAAATCTCCATTTTTGTGCTGGGGCAAGTCTACTTTATGGTGGTTTTTCAATTTGGTACTGCGTATTACTTGGCGTTCTGGGGACAGAGAGTGTCTTCTTTTACACGGCCCCCGGTGCATCACAAA
Source organism: Hippocampus comes (assembly GCF_001891065.2). NCBI lineage: Eukaryota > Metazoa > Chordata > Actinopteri > Syngnathiformes > Syngnathidae > Hippocampus > Hippocampus comes. The sequence continues at coordinate 161,238 of NW_017804840.1, forward strand.
AAGTAGACTAGATTTTAGACTCGGTTAAAAGTATGTCTAACTCCTGGGGGAAGTGGGGTAACACAATTTTGGTGTATTTGATGGAGGTGAAGGCAGACGGATTGGCGCTCCGCGGACGTGAGTGGTGGATGTCACAGGATTTCATTCATAATGATGACAACAGCTTGGACAATTCCTCTGAATCATTGCAGAAATCAATTCATTGAATGAATTATAATCATTACCATCTTAAAAAAAAAAATTAAAAAAAACACAACTCATAGCACCCCCGTCACTCTGGGTCACACATGGATGCACAGACGGTTGTGGGTGCAAGCTGGTCTCCAATCGCCCACATCACATGCAGGGCCGGTGACATCATCTTGCAGTTTACAGGCCAATATCATGCACAGACCCTAGTGAGTTAATTTGTGCTTTCGTAATGTCAGTCATGGCACACTCGAGCAGACTGCGTTTTGACCAACTTGATTTTAGTGCAAATGAGGGATGCCGCCAAAAGTCTCCTTCCAACTCACAACGGCGCACAAAGGCACACATGCCTTGTTATGCTCAGTTAGACCCGTGCATAGTCTAGCAAAATACCAAAACAAAGAACATCACCTGGGTGCACAGTTAGACTTGCGCTTTGCGCTAGAAATGAAAATAGGGCCCCATATATTACATTTGCAACACCCAAATATACAGCCTGCTTCTTTGGGCCCAAGCCCATCTGAGATGAACTGACACCAATTGAAAATGTGTGCTGTGGTGGTCTGACGAGCGCACGTTTCAAATTGTTTTGGGACATCATGTCTTCTGCTCCAAACAGGAAAAGGACCATCTGGATTTTAATCAATGCAAAGTTCAAAGCCAGCATCGGTGACGGTATGGTGGTGTGTGACCACTTGCATTGGTAACTTAGACATCTGTGAAGGCACCATTAAGGCTGAAAGATAGACACGGGTTTTGGAGCAACATACGCCACCATTAGAGAATTTTTTTTTTTTCAGGGACTTATCGGCTTATTTGTGAAAAAAAAATTCCAAGCCATATTCTGCATGTGTTACAACAGCGTGGCTTCATAGTAAAAGAGTATGAATACTGGACTAGAATGAACTGCCAGCAGTCCAGACCTTTAATCCTTTGAACACGTGGCGCGTTATGAAACGCAAAATGTAACCATGAAGATCCTGGATTGTGGAGCAAATGAAGCCGTACATCAAGCAAGTGCCATTCGTCTACAACATTTTCAACAATTAGTGTCCTCGGTTTACAAACACTTATTGAGGGTTGTTAAAGGAAAAGTGATGTAACACAATTTTTTGGGGAATGGGTTGCACACATAAAATTCACAATGAGTGAATATTTGCAAAAAAAGGAAATCAATAGTTTTTCAATTTGATCAAACAATATATTGTCTTTGTCGTGTATTTAATTGAACATATGATGAAAAGGATTTGCAACTAATTGTCTTCTGTTTTTTATTTATGTTTTGCACAACATCCGAATTTCATTGGAGTTGGGGTTTGTACATTTTCACCACAATGATAAGGATACATTTGATTACCGTTAAGTTTCTTTTTCACATCTCCTGGTTACTTACTAGTGAACATGATTTGTTCAATGTCTGTTTTTCAACCTGTCTCAATATTATTACTGTACTCATTAATTGCCTTGTTTGAAACACTCAAAGCATTTTGGTTACTTATATACAGTACACACTGTCGAGACAGAAACATTGTCATCTGTTTAATATTTGACTATCTTCATTGTTTTGAAAACAAATCTTTTTACTTAAAACATTTTTGTGTTTTTTTCCTAACATTGAGAGAAATCAGCATTCGTACAGTATGTCAGTTCTTGACTGGATGGTAGTTGAATTCAAGTAAAAAAAAATATCTGTCTCTAGTATGGTATAAGTTATTTATTTATGTTTATATTTATCTTATATTCTTAAGTTATGGAATTTAAACATAATTTAACTGTCTCCCGCCTGAAAGCCAACGTTTGGAATAGGAATGAAAGTCCTATTTCTAAACAGTACCTGGAATACAATTCAGCGCTATGAGAAAAAAATATTAAACATCCCTTTATTTTTCCAGTAAAATGCTGAGTTATCAAGCACATTTTATCCCAGTGTCCAGTGTGTATTTGAAATTTGTGTTCACTCTTAACTACTGGGAAAATACAGATCCTAAGAACCAGAAGAAAGCCCATGTTGGTGAGTATTTGCAAGTCCACGAGTCGTAAGAAACATTGTATTTAATCAGGACCTGGATGGGAAACATGCTTCCGCCTGAGAGAGAAACTTTATCTTACATTCATACTGGATATTATGGTGTAGTGCACACAGAATTTTATCAGATCTTTTGATGTCAGTAATGTAAACAAATAAAATACCTTGATATTATTGTCTGTACTGGTGGTTGGTTTGTCGTCAGCTGTTTTGTGCCATCTTTAAATGGCAGTTTTTATGCACAAGAGCCCCTTTTCACAGGGGGGGGGGATTAGTAGGTTTTTTTGTTATTTTTGTGTTGCACACTTTTCTGTCAAAAAGGGGATCTTTTATACATGTAATTGAGCATTAAATGTGTCCATCCATCCATTAACTGAACCGCTAATCCTCACGAGTTTCGCGGGTGTGATGGAGTCTATCCAGCGGGATACACCCTGGACAGGTTGCCAGCCAATCACAGGGCACAAATAGACATACAACTACTCATGCTCACACTCACTCCAAGGGACAATTTAGAGCGTTCAATCAACAAACTATACATGTTTTTGGAATGTGACAGGAAACCGGAGTAACCGGATAAAACCCATGCAACCACGGGGAGAACATGCAAACCGAGGCCGACAAAAATTGGCAGGCGCCGTGTAACACCCTGTGATGTACAGAAAATTTATTGGAGCATTGTCTAAAACAGTGGTGTCAAACATACGGCCCGCGGGCCGGAACCGGCCCCCAAGGAGGTTCGGTCAGGCCCGCAGGATCATTTAAAAGTGAAAAAAAAGCATAAAAGACACAGAATGAATATTTTTAATAAGGTGCGATTCATGGAGTATCCGCAAGGGGACACACTGTTTTGATCAGAGTAGAAGACAACGTTGTTTTAATCAGAGAGGAAGACAACAGCAGCCTTAGTCTGTCACTGAGACAGACCCAACACAGCAGACGCTATCATGTGATTACTTTATTCTTTATTCTTTACACATTTAATAGCACTCTACTTGGTTTCTAAGGTGTAGGCAGGGATTAAATTTCGATTTTATATGCACATGTGTAATGGTATAAATCTCGTTTAATCTTAAAATGCATTACTATATTTTTCAATACCAATTACTTGTTAAAGTTTTGTGCCTTGGTACAATCAGTGGGATCAGTTGCAATGCATATATATGGATGATAAAAGTAAATTGCACATTTGTCTAAGGAAATCTAAGGTGCTTCATGAAATGTTTTGTAAAAGATATGTTCATTAAATGTCAACATTTTCCTAATGTTCTTGTGCTTCTTTAGACCAAAACAAAAGGAAGACATATTATTTTGGTGATTTAGAGCAGAATATGATATAATTTTAATGGTCCGGCCCACTTGACATCTACCGAGGCCGTATGTGGCCCACAATGTGAAATGAGTTTGACACCCCTGGTCTAAAATGAACAAGAAGTGAGCTGTGAATTTTTGAAAATCCAATGTTTACCCATTTTTTTCACATTCATGCTTTTACACCCTTGTTGTCGAGCAGGCATGTCCAGCCTCCAGCCTGGAGGGCCGCTGTCCTGTCTGTATTCCATGTCTCCCGGCTGCAACACACCTGATTCAAATAATCAACTCTGAAGCAGCATTAGAACGATCCAGATGATTTGAATCAGGTGTATTGCTCCTAGGAGACCTGGAAAACAGGCAGGACAGCGGCTCTTAACGACTGAGTTTGGACACCCCTGTTTTTAAGGATTCATCTGATTGACCTGAATTAAACTTCGAATGACCGAAGATCTACTTTTTCATAAACCAACCTCCCGCGATCGACCCGTTACCGCAAACGCGCGCATACGCACACACTTACATAATGAGCATATCGGCCCCGAAGACGATCGAGGCATGGGAAGCACTTTTGCTGCATGTTAACTTTTGTAGCTCATGTGCACCGTTTAAAAATGCTTCTCTCAGCCCTCCGGATTCCCATTCTTTGCCAGTACCCTCGGTGAATTGTACATAAAACACCTTTTTTTTTTTTTTTTTAACAACAGCCACCTGCCTGGCATCCCATCCGGCTAAGAGAAACGTGTGTCGCAGGCTCTGACGCAAATCCTCCTTGACAGGAATGTTGAAATCTAACATTTATTCTCCACAAATTTACAGCATTGTAAAACGTTAAGAATGTTGGTGTCATGTTTGTCCTCCTAGAGAAACCATATTAAAACAAAAATATATTTCCCTCTCCCACCTTTTTCCATTTTCAAACATTTTTGCAAAAGCTCCAGGGAGCCACTAGGGTGGCACCAAAGAGCCGCATTCGGCTCTGAAGCCGCGGGTTGCTGACCCCTGGACTATACCATCATAAGTCCTCAGACAATGGGTGAAAAAAAATGACGAGTTTTCAAAATATCTATCCATTTGTCTATCAACATGTCTGACAGTAATCTATTACGGTAGTCTATTGTTAGCATTGGTCCAGTGTGTTACATGTGACAAAGGAATTTTGTACTTCAGCAACATTACCGATATTTACATCGAATAATACTGTGTATAGGGCGGCCCGGTGGTCCAGTGGTTCGCGTGTCGACCTCACAGTGCAGCGGTACCGGGTTTCATTCCAGCTCCGGCCTTCCTGATGTTCTCCCCAGGTCTGCGTGGGTTTTCTCTGGGTACTTCGGGTTCCACTTGAAAATTTCAACTAGGAACTCGGAATTTCTGACTTCCGGATACAAATGGAATGTCGCATCAGTGGCGTGTTCGATGCACGTACTTATTTGACAATAATGTGGACTGCCAATCGACTCTGGCAGTTGAAGGCAGAGGGCAGCCATCTTTCGTTGCCTTTTTTATTGACAATTTATTTGATTTGATTTGATTAATATTATTAGGAGTAGCAGTAGCAGTAGTAGTAGAAGTAATAGTAGTAGTAGAGAAGTACAAGTAGTAGTCGTCGTCGTCGTCGTCGTCTTCATTTATTTATAAATTTTTCTGAAAACACCCTTATCACTGCTTTTTTTTTTTTTAATGCCAGTATCGTGAATGGAGTAATATCACAGAGAGTGAACTTTCCTAGCTGCATTGACCATTTAGACTTGAGTATATTATCTCGGGTAACCATATTTTGATCTAAAAAAAAAAAGAGGCCACTCGTCCCAGTCTCGAGATACAGAAATGATACTCAAATATATTTATACTTTAGAACTCAAATATATTGAAGATTATGGATGCACAATATTGGGAAAACATGCTAAATGTAATATGGGTGTTACAAATTGTAATATTGATAGTATGCCTATATTTAACATGTACCTAAAGAAATATTATGAAATATGAATACATTCTGATCTAATTAAGTTCTTGGTGAAAATAATGTCCCTGGAAGCTGTTCTATTATTGATGGCCTATTTGATGGCGATGTGCATTGCGGTTGCATCTGATTGGTCAAAATTACATTAAACTATACAATTCCAGATAAATTCATTGCACATGTTTTGCATTCTGCACTTTGTGTGCCATTATCTCAATGACAATATTTTTTCAATATGTTGTGCAGTCCTCATTTAAATTAAGCCTCCTCTGTATTGGTAGAAAATAAAACAAAGAAAAAAAACTGTACCTCTCTTTTGAAGTCTTAAAAATGACAATGCATAATACTTCTGAAGAAAATCAATCTTTAACAATATGTATTGTTTCAGTGGAGTAATGTAAGTATGCAGTGGCGGACCCTCAGGGCCAGCAAGGCCTTCTCTGCTGGCCTAAACATTCTCAGAAAAATAAATTTACTTTTCTGAGAATAAGATGAATTTATTTATTTTCATAAATATGTAAACAAAATTATTCTCTGTATTCTTTACGTCATTTTATTTCCACTTAGTCGAGTGGCTTTCAATAACATTGAAAGCCACTCGATAAATAACTTATTTATTATGGAAGAGTTTTTAACCAATCATATTTCAGCTAGCTTGTATTGCCAGGTAAATTAAACTTGTTCGGGGCCTTCAGATTAAACAGAGCAGGCCCCTGTGCGCTGTCAGTGAACGGGCACAGTCAGGTTTCAAGAGCCAATCAGATCACGAGTCTCAGACTCATGATCTGACTCGTCTGCGTACTAGGGCCAGCTAGAAGGCCTTACGTCGAGACTGGCCATGCGCGTTCGGTGATTGGATTAGCGCCTTTTCTGTTTCCTGAGAATTGTATCCTGACTTGTTCAATAAAGATTAAAAAAAAAAAAAAAGATTGGATTAGCGCCTGCTAGAGCTATCACTCGCATTTTAACCTAACATGACCGAAGGAGAAGACGATGATCTGGTTGCAGAACTACTTTCCACACAATTTTCAAGACGGGCCTTCCACGAAAAGCTGGATATTGTGCAAAGAGGT